>NC_091298.1:31297495-31424995 GCF_038502225.1 Cherax quadricarinatus
GTTCCACCCGTACCGGGGCTTGAACCACGGACCTGTCGGTATTTTATACCATTTTAATGTTCACTTAATATGTGAGCTGAGTGCGCTACCAACCTAGCTACGGGACACTTGATGCACTCCTCCAGTGGGACAACAGACCAGATGACCTCTTCGAGTGGGACACCACACTAGTGTCCCTCTGGAGTGTCCCGCTCAGTAGGGTAAGCGCCCTCCTACCAGATTTAAGCTCAGTGAGGAGGTGAGAGTCCGTGTTTAACAGTTTGGATGTCGTTTTCACATAAAGCCGTAATAGCTCCGACAGATAAATACTCTTGATATCGCCCTGAAAATTAACAATTCTAGGAGATAGCTTCCAGTGATTTCGTACTGGCTTAATGAAATTGCATTTCTCAGGAATTGTTAGGAATATAATACTTGCATATCTAAGGGATAAATATTTTGTTGAAGCATGTGTGAAATATTTCTTAAAAATTACCTCGTCCATTATAATCCAAGAGGAAGAACGGAAACAATATTGCGTTTGTTTGTTAATCATTCTGGCATTAGGGCGAAGGATGATCCTTCTCTTATCACAACCTTATCGAAGATTAGATATTCATAGACACCAGAATCAAGCAGCCCAACACATACCATCGCTTGCGTACTTTTAACCAATTCAGATTCACATGAATATAATCCGTGCTTACAGAAGATGAGCACAGTCGTACCAGAATAATCCTCCAAAAATCATACTATTAAGAATACGTAATAACACATACATTACGTACACAAGGAGAGACGGATCTTTAACCTTCTATAAAATCGAAACCTAAAAATAGAATTAATAAGCAAAGCAAAATCAGTGGCTGATGTAGTGGAAATCTTTAATTATTATTTGCTGGCTTATCTTCATCATTCTTATATATCACATAAAGTAAGGTTATAACACACAACACGTATCTTCATTCACACATGATACAAGAATTTGAATGAGTTACATGGATGAACGGACACAAGGACATACACGAAGGACAATGCAGACAACAAAGTTGTCGTAGGTTATGTCCTTTGATCTATATTGTCGGTATAAATACACCTCCCTTCACCAGAGTTACACTGTTAAGGACTTAGCAAACTTAAAGCTGATGCTAACTAAATCATTTAGTTTGGAGTCCCTGAATAAGAATAAGCTCGAAATTGGACTACGTGACAGAGGAGACGAGGAATGTAAAGGAAATGGTGAGAACCATGTAATATTCTCTAAAGTTAATGGAAAACAATAATGGTACTTTCATAGCTGGTGGTGGTGATGATGGTGGTGGTGATGATGATGGTGGTGGTGGTGATGGTGGTGGTGGTAGTTATAGTGGTGATGGTGGTGGTAGTGGTGGTGATGGTGGTGGTTATGGTGGTGGTGGTAGTGGTGGTGGTGGTAGTAGTGGTGGTGGTAGTAGTGGTGATGGTGGTGGTGATAGTAATGGTGATGGTGGTGGTAGTGGTGGTGATGGTGGTTATGGTGGTGGTGGTGGTGGTGGTGGTGGTAGTGGTGATGGTGGTGGTTGTGGTGGTGAGGGAAAGTGACGTTTTTCTGGCGACATAAAACATTATGAAGAAATAATTATTCTGTCATCTGAATGTTGGAAGTATTTTTGTTAAGATTGCTACGACATGTTGTCAACATCTAAATGATAAAGGTATCGTTGGAACTACAGAGATGTTATAATGACGCATTTCTAACGTCTAAGTAATGGAGGTACTGTTAGAACGACGTATAGGCAACGTCTGAATAATGGAGGTATTGTTGAACGACGTGCTGTTAAAGTGTGAATGATAAAGATATCATTGGAATGACGAATTACGAAAGTTTAAATAATGGAAGCGTCACTGGAAAGACGTATTGCCAACTCCTGCTGCAACAAAGTATTACCAACGTCTAAATCATGGAGGCACTGTTGGAACGACGTATTTCTAGCATCTCAGTAATGGAGGTATTGCTGGAACGACGTACTCAAAACATCTAAATAATAAAGGAATTGTTAGAACGACATATTGCCAAACACTAAATAGAGAGAATAATGTTGCTTACGTTGTCACTGCTAAAGCGACATTACCAACTTATTTAACAATGTCGCGCTATTTAGGTGGCATTTCAAGTATCTTTTATAATGTTGCTGCGTAAAAATTTATTTTGGTATTATCATAAAATTTGATTGTTACTGCTTAATTTGCGATGGTTTATGAACATGTGCACGTTCCATGCTTGACATTTAGGACACCAGGAGGCATAAGTAAGTTTATTTATATACAGGTACACATAAATAGTTACATAAATATAGGTGACTACAGTTATCATGCATGGTGACATATGAGTAAATTAACTAGGATAACCCAAAAAGTATAGTCATTTAGTGCTGTTGGGTCCATTTATCCTGTTTATTGAGAAATCTTACTTAATCTAATACTTATATGCGTGATATTTAAATACACATACACATGCATGGTTGTTTGATAGATTTACATGTAATATTTAAATATATGTTTGATATACCTGTAGCCGGTTTCGATGGTCTTCCTTCTCTCACAGCCCGAAACGAGGCCAGTCTTTTCTGTTGATAGTCTGGTCGTTCATGCTGTTGCTGTTGGCGGCCTACAGGTCTCATATCCATCACAGTCTGGTTGATTTTGCATTTGGAAGAGGTAGTTATCCAGTTTCCTAATTGAAGACTTCTACACTTGTTCTGGCAATGTTTCTGATATTTTCTCTGCCCAACGATCTTGACTGAGAGTTCTCTTGTGTCTGTATTGGCTCTTCTTTTCACTCTGTTTATTTTACACTTCCTGCCATATCTCTCAATTCAGTACGTTGTTATGGTTTACGATCAGGCTCTACAATATATTCAAAGTATATAATAACATGAATTTCTTACTTTCTCGAGAGAATACTACGAGGCGTTTCCAGAAGGTAAATGTTTTATTGGTTCTTTGCAAGCAGTAAACAATCTCTGTATTTGTTCTAGCTCTGATATTTCTCCTGCCTTGAAAGGAGCCATCAACATCGAAAAGCACTTTAAGCTAAAGAACACAACTGATGTGAATAGTGCCACCAGTGGTATTAATTCTAATCTCTTGAGTGTTCATGTTATCCTACCCATCATGTTAGCATTTGAAGTTTTTGCATTATTGTATTCTCTGAATGATAGGTTAACTGACATTGTAATTCCCAAGTTCTTGTCGTTTTCTCAAGTAGTCCTTCTCTGAGCAGTTCGACTTTTTTTTCACCATTGAGCACCATGTTATTTTCTACAGTTCACTGGAAGACTTTACTTATATCCCATTTCAGTTTTTTCGTGTTTTCTGAGGTAACTTTTATTTTCCTTTTCTTTTTTTTGGATCTTCCGTAAATGCTGTATCTAGTACCTTTATCTACCCCTGCCATTAGGATGAATAACAGCAAAGGTGCCACTGCCGTGTGTTAGTGTACTGAGCTTTTTATTTTGCTAAGGCAAGATTTTGCTTTGTTTATTACAGCTCTCTGTGTTCTGTTCGTCAGAATTTTAAATAGTTATTATCGCTTTACCAATTATACTTACTGATTTCTTTTGTGGACTATAAATTCATTTGTCAAATGCTTGGCGAAGTCCTTGTAGACCACACCAACATTTTGGTTTGCTTCCAGAGCCTCCTTAATTTTGTGTTAATGTTGGGCTGAGTTGAACAAGTCAGTTTGGTGACACAACTTTTCAAAGACTCATGATGTGTGATATTTATGCTCTTGGTAAGTATTTTTTGTTGTTTGCCCGCGCTTTGCTACTTTGTTTACAGGAGCTGTTTGTATTATTCTTTCTCCTAAGAACACTGACCGCTCGTGCTAGTAGTATTTTGCATTTCTTTATAAATAAGGAACCCGTGAGTCTGAATCAGGTTCTGCACATGTGGGAATATTTTTTTTTTTCGAATTCAGTGGGATTTGTAAAATTATAAATCACATGATTCATAGGATGCGAAGAGGAAATGAAAAGAATATCTGTATCCTCCATTGTGTTTTCTTTTAGTGGATTAAGTAACGTTGATTTTTTTGGGTATGCCTGAAGAGGGTCATTTAATCTTTTTCTCATTTTTTCAGTCTTCATTGAAAGAATCTCCTTTGAGCAATGAATGGCATTTAATAGTAATTCCTGTCCTAGTTTTTATGATTAAGATTTTTTCTAAATCACTGGACGGATTTTTTTTTGTTCCCATCGTATTTCTTCTTCCTTCGTTGTGACGTATTTTCACTTGTAAACAGTAACTTTTCTTCTGTCATTCTTCAACTTTCATTTTCTTCATTTGATTTTATAGGCTTTCTCAGGACAACATATTATATACAGACTTTGTATGCTTTTGTATTCAAGTTTTCCATACACTGTCGTAGGCTTATTGTCAGTAATATGTACTCTAGACTGTACTTTCTAGGTCCACCCTTATCGGAGCCCTCTGACCTTTACACTGTGTCATGTGACTTCAGTTGAACAGCCGCCCGTCTAGGCCTTGGGCTCGTCAGTTAACATCCGAGTGATCTGGCCAGGATGGGGGTTGGGCGTACGGACGGTGAGGCTCCACCTTGTTCTGCCAGTGAATATCTAATAGTTCTTCGTTCATGTTGTCCAACTCAATTCTCTGATTGCTGAAGTTGAATTTACTGACTATTTCTAGAGATGTTTATTCATGAATATGTACTTGTTTGTGAGGTTGCGATTGGAGTATATTGTTATGCCTCTGACTGGTTTTTCATTCTCTAGTGAATTTTCATTTCTAGTAGGTTATACAAACTGTTGGTTCAAAGAAAACTTTTCACAGAGTTTCTCTAGGTCTCTGGTATATAACTGTTGGGCTAACGTGCTTCCAGATACCATATCTTGTACGTTGCTGTTGTTTATCATCTTCTGTTTGCATTTGCTAGGCTGAAATCTCCGTGAAGGATATTTCGTGTAGGATTTTCCAGAATTTCAAGGTAGCTATCCTCCATATCTGTTCTGTGAATTCCTCAGCCGTGCTGATTGTAGTTTATATACAAGGATACTAAAGTCTTTTGCTCCTCTTTTGTATCTACCTCTCCTGCATCTTTTGATGAATTCAGCATTCCTGTATAGCAAAAACGCTTCGTATAAAGTTCTGCTTCTCATCTAAAGCGTGACATTCAGATACATATATTCGCAACATTAAAGATATGTACATGTGTGACATATAAATATATACATATATACATGTGTGACATATAAATATATACATACATGAGATTTAAATTAATTCATACATGCCACTAAATCTACTTAGAGTGACTATCTTCTGCTGGGAACAAACGTTAAGTATGATCTAGGTGATGAAATAATGCATCAACTGGGATAATTAATGCAAATTATAAAAAAAAAGGAAATTTTATTGTTTTTAAAAGGTATTCTAGAGAAAATCAATGGAGACAGACAAATAATTTGAACAAACAGATATGTAACATATGAAAATGGAAATAGGCAGTTTCTTCCCCCAAAAATATAAGAAAAATAATGAAGAATGATTTAACGGAAGCTATTGGAGAGCTATAAAGAAACAGACGGATTCTGATTTAATATAGAGATTTAAAGAGACTGGAGATGAATATATAAATATATGGAGAGAGGAAGAAAGAAACCTTGATAAAGAAATAGTAGACTAGAAAAAATTAGAACTAATTTGTGAATCAGTTAACAAAAAGTTCCAGTATGTTCATAAATAAAAATATTTTAAATGTATTAAATTATAATCCCAAACAGATAGTTGGAATGAAGGATATTGAAATAGCTGGAGAGGAAGTAAAGAAAGTCCTACAGGATTTTAACACGAAAATAGTCATGTATGTAGACTTCATAGTATCTTGCGTTTGAGAAGAATTATGTTATCCATTTCGAAATTTTTTTGAGATTTCGTTTTGAGAAAGTAAATCAACAAACAAATGGACGATGGCACATATATTGCCAGAATTTATTAAATGTGTCAGAGAAAATCCTTTAATCTGTAGTTCTGTTACGTTGACAAGTATTGTAAAAGTTTGGAAAAAAAACATCAGAATAAAGTTGATTAAACACTTAAGAGATCAAACAACAACTAACTGACAAACAGTTCGATGTTTGGTCTGCAGAATCATGTATATCTGTCTATAAAGAAATGGATGGGATGATTGAAAACTGCAAAACATATGTGGAATAATAAAATTATTACGACGTATGAAAGACTGTTTTTATTTGAGAGAAAAATCGAACAGATTTAAGAGGATAATATCCTAGCGAACGGTTGTCTCAGTGTGTCGCTTCGTGATTCTGTACTTCTCCAAATATTGATCTTTATATTTATACAAATAATTTTTCAAGTAAGAAAAAACTATATGGAAAATAGATAAAGGATATATAAAGGATGGAATTTATTATTCAAACATAAAAAAAAAACTTGGAAGTGGCGCAATATTTTCACGTATATTGAAGTTCATTAAGCATTTTTAGGAAATACCAATTTTGCAAAAAATATTTATATATTTTTTTTTTTGGTAGCAAAAAAGTTGAAAATATAAAATACAGAGAGGGATCATTAACCAAAAAAAAAAAAAATGCTATCACAACATCCTATATAGGAAATTATGAGAAACTCGTACGCAACACTGGATGGAGAAATAGTAAAAAATAAATAAATAAAATATATTTTATGCTAGAATTGGAATATGAATTTCTTTGTAGTGCCAACACCTGTAAAAAAATACTTAGATATATTAGAAAAGGTACAAAATAGCTACCAAGTTTAAAACCGACAGTTTACTGATACCGACAGTTTACTGATACCGACAGTTTACTGATACCGACAGTTTACTGATACCGACAGTTTACTGATACCGACAGTTTACTGATACCGACAGTTTACTGATACCGACAGTTTACTGATACCGACAGTTTACTGATACCGACAGTTTACTGATACCGACAGTTTACTGATACCGACAGTTTACTGATTGAAGAAAAAACAAGATAATTACATACTACGTCATATAAGACATGAAGGAATAACAAGTGGAGTTTCTACAGTCAGGAAAAATTAAAACCGAAAGGATATTAAAAAAAATATATATTTTGTAAATTAAACGATTTAAAAGAGAAGCAGTAAGTGCTACAACCATTGGAAACTTAAAATAAAAATATGATGAACAATTTATTGAAAAACATACGCGCGCGCGCGCGCACAAACACACACACACACACACACACACATACACACACACACACACACACACACACACACACACACACACACACACACACACACACACACACACACACACAGGAGTATGATGAGAGCAATAAAGCGATGGTTGGCACACTGGCCGAAGTGTCCAGAAGGGCTCAAACGTGCTGGGCAAAGCTGCTGATTGTGGGTGTCTTCAATCACAAGGAAATCTACTGGGAGAACCTGGAGCCACATGGGGACCTAAATACATGGAGAGCTAAAATGATGGAGGTGGTAATAGAAAACCTTATGTACCAACACGTATGGGACACTACCAGAGAGGAGAGGATGAACCAGTGAGACTGGACCTAGTATCACTTTGAGTAGTGCGGACATTGAGGACATCCCATATGAAAGGTCCCTCGGGGCCAGTGATCACGTGGTTCTGAGCTTCGAATGCATTATAAGAACATAAAGAAGGAACACTGCAGCAGGCCTGCTGGCCCATGTGAGGCAGGTCCAATTCTCCCACCGGCTTAAGCCAATGCCTTGACCTAGTCAGGTCAGGTCACATTCACTTAAGGAAGGAGCAAGGCATCTGACCTAGTAGTCAGGTCCAACTCAAACCCACCCACACCCACTCATGTACTTATCCAACCTATTTTTAAAACTACACAACGTATTAGGTTCCATGACGGTACTCGGGAGTTTTATCCACTCATCCACAACTCTATTACCAAACCAGTGCTTTCCTATATATTTTCTGAATCTGAATTTTTCCAATTTAAAACCATTGCAGCGAGTCTTGTCTATGCTAGGTATATTATTCGTGTTTTCCATTTATACACCTCAATCAAATCCCCCCTAATTCTACGCCTTACTAGAGAGTGCAGATTCAGGGCCCTCAGTCTATCCTCATAGGGAAGATTTCTGATACATGGGATCAACTTCGTCATCCTCCTCTGTACGTTTTCCAGTGCATTTATATCCATTCTGTAATATGGTGACCAAAACTGCGCAGCATAATCTAAATGAGGCCTAACTAAAGATAAATAGAGTTGAAGAACAACCTGAGGACTTCTATTATTTATACTTCTTGCTATGAAACCAAGGATTCTGTTAGCTTTATTGCGAACACTTACTGCTAACCAGAACTCCTAAATCCTTTTCGCAATCCGTAATATTAAGATCTACATTATTTAGTTTATATGTGGCATGGTTATTTTCCTGTTCAACATTAAGAACTTTGCATTTGTCTATATTAAATTGCATCTGCCACTTTTCCGACCACTGCATTAGTCTATTCAAATCATCCTGGAGTACTCTAATGTTCTTATTAGAATGAATTGGACGGCCTATTTTGGTGTCATTAGCAAATCTGCTTATGTCGCTATTTATTCCCTCATCTGTGTCGTTTGTGTAGATTGTGTACAAGGGGCCCAACACTGACCCCTGCGAAACACCGCATATGACGTGTCCCCATTCTGTTTTCTCCCCAAACTCTCTGCTGCCTATTTGTCAGCCATGCTTCTGCCCAGGAAAAAAATTCTCCTACTATTCCGTGTGCCTTAAGTTTTCTCAAAAGTCTCTGATGTGGAACTCTATCGAAAGCCTTACTGAAGTCCATATACACAATATCATATTCAGTACCATGATCTATCTCCTCAAATACCTTAGTGAAGAAAGTTAGTAAATTCGTAAGACAGGAACACCCCTTTGTAAAACTGTGTTGAGATTCATTAATCAATTTATGCATTTCAAGATGGCTACGAATTGCTTCGGCAATTATTGATTCCATAAATTTACCAACTATGGAGGTAAGGCTTATTGGTCTACAGTTCGATGCTAAGGGCCTGACACCTGCCTTGTAAATAGGTGTTACATTTGCCATTTTCTACTTGTCTGGCAGTATGCCAGTTTGTAGTGATATGTTGAAAAGATTAGCTAAAGGTTTGCTAGTTTCCGCTTTACATTCCTTTAACACCCTTGCAAACAGTTCATCAGGGCCTGGGGATTTGTTAGGTTTTAATTTCTCTATTTGTCTGAGGACCATGTCACTAGTTACCCGAATCGTGCATAGTTTATTATCGTCCTGTTCTACATAATTTATTATTTCTGGAATTTCGCTAGTATCTTCCTGAGTAAAAACTGAGAGGAAGTAGGTATTGAAAAGTTCACACACATCTTTATTATTGTCAGTGATATGACCTGATTTACTCTTAAGTGGGCCTATCTTGTCCCTAATCTTACTTCTGTATACAAGTAGAGAGGAATGCAGGCAGGGCAGGACGAACGAAGCCAAACTACAAGAGAGGGGACTACACAACGATGAAGAATTTCCTGCATTGGGTTCATTGGGACAGAGAACTGGCAGGGAAATCAGTAAACGAGATGATGGAATATGTGACAACAATATGCAAAAAAGCTATACCCAAGTGTAACAGAACGAGAAAGCCAGGATGAGCCCTTGGTTCACTCAAAGGTGCAGAGAGGCAAAAACCAAATGTGCTAGAGAATCGAAGAAGTATAGAAGGCAAAGGACCCAGGTGAATAAGGAGAGCAGTCGTAGAGCCAGAAATGAATAAGCGCACGTAAGAAGGGAGGCCCAACGACAATACGAAAATGACATAGCAGTGAAAGCCAAATCTGATCCGAAGCTATTGTACAGCCACATCAGAAGGAAAACAGCAGTCAAGGACCAGGTAATCACGCTGAGGAAGGAAAGAGGGGAGTTCACACGAAACGGCCCCGAAGTATATGAAGAGCTCAACACGAGATTCAAAGAAGTGTTCACAGAGGAGACAGAAGGGACTCCGGAAAGACTGAGAGGTGGGGTGCACTATCAAGTGTTGGACACAATACATACAACCGAGGAAGAAGTGAAGAGGCTGCTAATTGAGCTAGATACCTCAAAACCAATGGGGCCGGATAACATCTCTCCATGGGTTCTGAGAGAGGGAGCAGAGGCACTATGTGTACCACTAACAATCTTCAACACATCTACCGAAACAGGACGACTACCTGAGGTATGGAAGACAACAAATGTAGTCCCAATTTTTAAAAAAGGAGACAGACACGAAGTATTAAACTTTAGACCAGTGTCACTGACCTGTGCATTTTCTTGGACTCTAAGAAGGCATTTGACACAGTTCCACACAGGAGATTAGTACAAAAGCTGGAGGATCAGGCAGGGATAAGAAGGAAGGCACTGCAGTGGATCAGGGAATACTTGTCAGGAAGACAAAACAGCGAGTAATGGTACGCGGATAGGTGTCAGAATGGGGGCCTGTGATGAGCGTGGTTCTACAGGGGTCAGTCATAGGACCGGTGCTGTTTCTGGTACTTTTGAACGACATGAGGAAAGGATGTGTCCCTGTTTGCAGATGATGTGAAGTTAATGAGAAAAATTCAGTCGACCGAGGACCAGGTAGAACTTCGAAGGGATCTGAACAGGTTGCAGGCCTGGTACAGCAACTGGCTCCTGGAGTTCAACCCCACTAAGTCCAAAGTCATGAAGATTGGGGAAGGGCAAACAAGATCGCTGATGGAGTATAGTCTAGGTGGCCAGAGACTACAAACCTCACTCAGGGAAAAGGATCTTGGGGTGATTACAACACCAGACACATCTTCTGAGGCGCACATCAACCAAATAACTGCTGCAGCATACCGGCGCGTAGCAATCCTAAGAACAGCATTCCGACATCTTAATAATGAATCGTTCAGGACCCTGTACACTGCGTATTTTAGGCCCATACTAGAGTATGCAGCACCAGTTAGGAACTCGCACCTAGCCAAGCACGTAAGGAGACTAGAGAAAGTGCATACGTTTGCAACAAGACTAGTCCCGGAACTAAGGGCATGCTCTACGAGGAGAGTCTAAGGGAAATCAAACTGACGACGCTGGAGAACAGGAGAGATAGGGGGGATATGATAACGACATCTAAAATACTGAGAGGAATCGACAAGGTGGACAGAGACAGGATGTTCTAGAGATGGGACACAGCAACAAGGGGTCACAGTTGGAAGTTGAAGACACAGATGAATCACAAGAACGTTAGGAAGTATTTCTTCAGTCAAAGAGTTGCCAGGAAGTGGAATAGTCTGGGAAGTGATGTAGTTGAGGCAGGATCCATACATAGCTTTAAGAAGAGGTATGATAAAGCTCATGGAGCAGGAAGAGTGACTCAGTAGCGACCAGTGAAGAGGCGGGGCCAGGAGCTATGACTCGACCCCTGCAACCACAACTAGGTGAGTACAGGACTTCAAAGAGACCTGGACAGGCTGGATGCGTGGTCCAGCAACTGTGTCCTCGAATTTAACCCCGCCAAATGCAAAGCCATGAAGATCGGGGAAGGGCAAAGAAGACCGCTAGGCGGCCAAAGACTGCAAACCTCACTCATTGAGAAAGATCTTGGGGTGAGTATAATACCAAGCACGTCTCCGGAAACACACATTAACCAGATAACTGCTGCGGCATATGGGCGCCTGGCAAATCTGAGAATAGCATTCCGATACCTTAGTAAGGAATCGTTCAAGACTCTGTATACCGTGTACGTCAGGCCCATACTGGAATATGCAGCACAAGTTTGGAACCCACATCTGGTTATGCACGTCTCGAAATTAGAGAAAGTGCAAAGGTTTGCAACAAGGCTAGGTTAAAGGAAATCGCCCTGACGACACTAGAGGACAGGAGGGTTAAGGAAGACATAATAACGACATACAAAATACTGAGAGGAATAGATAAGGTGGATAGAGACAGAATGTTCCAGAGAGGGGACACAGACACAAGGGGTCACAGTTGGAAGTTGAAGACTCAGATGAGTCAAATGAATGTTAGGAAGTATTTGTTCAGTCATAGAGTAGTCAGGGAGTAGAATAGTCTACCAAGTGATGTAGTGGAGGCAGGAACCATGCATAGTTTTAAGACGAAGTATGATAAAGCTCATGGAGCAGGGAGAGGACCTAGTAGCGACCAGTGAAGGGGCGGGGCCAAGAGCTGAGTCTCTACCCCCCCTGCCACCACAATTAGGTGAGTAGGTGAGTACTAACACACACACACACACACACACACACACACACACACACACACACACACACACACACACACACACACACACACACACACAGACAGACACACACACAGACACACACAGACACACACAGACACACACACACACACACACACACACACACACACACACACACACACACACACACACACACACACACACACACACACACACAGTAAAACACATAAGGACTTCCTGACAGCGGTTCTGTGTGAAAAGTAAATGGAAGACAAAGCAACGTAGGAGATGATAAAGTGTCTCCCAGGGATATACCAGGAAGCTGAAAAGAAATTTATTCCCAAGAGGAAAAGAGAAAGAGGAAAGAGCATGGAAATCCCATGGCTCACCAGTGATATAGGGAGACGACATGGTTTACCACAGCCTGCACAACCTGCAGAAGGCAGAGGATGGCAGGTAGTAGACTAGCGAACAGAAGAAACACGAAAGAATAAACAGTGTTGAGATGAGAGGTGCAGCGGCACTCTTTGAATTACCATATAGTTATTTACGGAGCCAAGGCTATAAAATAGAAAATTTAATGAAAATTTTGTAAAAAAAAATATGAAAAATAATCTACTAAATTTCTCCTTTATTTAAGGCATAAAACGACAAATAATGTTACAAAATAAATATGAAAAAGAGTTCACATTGAATGATAAAAAAAAGGAAAAGGAACTCTGGCATTATTTTAGACTTTTCAATACATACATCCTGTGCACATTATGGAATAATTAATAATTTATTGAGCTAATTATTATTTAATAATGTGAGATATTTAGGTGGCCGAATTAAGAGTCATCATTTTTAAATGTCTGAGGTTACGCTGTTGAGGGTTTTGAAAGTTGCTGGGAACACGTTCGACAACTTTGGTAAAAAGCACCTGCACATGGCTTTTGTTCCAAGAATGTTGCCCTAGGTATCGTGCACAAGTGGAAAAATTTAAGCCAACCGGAAGAGGCTTTCTCCCGATATGAACGAAACAATATGAAAAAGTTGGACGAGAGAAAAGATAAATTTGGAAAGAACTTAAAGGCTTCCCTCGGGGGATACATAAATCTGAATTTTTCTTTCATAGTGTGAGGACTACTGAATCAAAACAGTGTCAACCGGCACTGACCCACAGACTTCGACTCATTTGCAAACTTTGGAATATTGGGGAAATAGAAGCATAACCGGAAACGGAATACAGGTTTAAGCTTACCTAGTTTTAACCATAATGTAAAATATATAATACGAAGCACAAATCATTTGAATAATCTTGTCGGAATACGTGCAATAACAGTCTTTTTGGACCTTGAACATGACGTTTTTCAAACAACTCATGTCAGATATGTCGTAAAACTTACAGCACTAGCACAAAGTCCACACTAAGTCGAACATTCTGGAAAACAAAAGAAATTTCAGAGGCTCGTTAGGCTATTACGGACTTTTTACTAGGAACGATGGAAATAACTAAACCTTACATCATCAGTGGACTGAAAAATCAGGAAAGACATGATTACGAGATTCTAGATTCTCAGAGGATTCGATAGGGCAACTAGACACAAAAAATAGGTGGGCATCAATTGCAAGAGAAATATGAAAAATATAAATTTGCAAGAGAGACAGCTTGAAAAGAAGTAGAAAAGGCAAACTGCATACAGGGCAGTGGTAGCACAGACTACTTAAGTGGCTAAGAATTAGTATGAACAGTTTTTGAGGTGGATCCAGGAGCAGATACTCAACCGTCTAAACGAGAGTTACAGTACAACAGAAGGAAAAAGAAATGTCGAACCCATAGTCATGTTCCTTTGCAGATTTTAACTGAGTTGTGAACCTTATAATTTACGGAGAAAAAATATAAATAAAATACACGATAGGGGTCAACAGGACACCAGTACTTTCGCATTTTTGAGGATTAATTATACAAGGCACTGAAGATAACATTGTTAATGAGGTTTACAAAAGAGAACAAATAACCAGGTGCTGAGGGAAAGGTCGTACTTGCCCGATGATATATACATCACAGGAGACAGGAGTGAAATTCTCCTTGTTCTGGCACAGAAGCTATGTGCCAGGACAAGGAGAATTTGAAGATGAGGATGAAGAGGGGAAGAAGCAAAGAACATGAGAGGAGAGGGGAAGAGGCAAAGAACATGAGGGGAGAGGGGAAGAAGTAAGGGACAGAAGGGGAAAGACCCTTATTGGAGGGAAGGAACCAAGGTGACGAGCAGAAAGCCAGCGCTCCTTCCTCTCCACCATATGTAACAACACTAACAATGTCTCACCCGACCCATCCCCATCACCACTCCACTATATTCATTTCTTTACCTCCTTACCATTCTTATCTCTTCCATACTAAGTCACGATGCCTCTCCTCATTCAGCACAGCCACCCACGTCCTAGCACACCAACCCATCAAACAGATCACCCACCCATCATCAAACTCCAACATTCGCTTTATCTCCAACTTTTTACAAACATCTCTCTTCTATCCGCATTAACAGCTCACCTTCCTCTGCTGCTGACCCACCCCACCACACATTGCCCTTAGACATGACATCTCTACTGCCTCCAGCCTTCTCCTTGTTGGAACAATCACCACCCATGCTTCACACCCATATAAGAGCGTTGGTATAATTATACTGTCATACATTCCACTCTTTATATATATATATATATATATATATATATATATATATATATATATATATATATATATATATATATATATATATATATATATATATATATGCAAAACAACCACTCTGAAAGAATAGAGAAATTCCAAGCGCTTTCGTGACTACTCACATTATCAAGGAACTATATATATATATATATATATATATATATATATATATATAGTTATATATATGTATATGTATATAAATATATATATATATATATATATATATATATATATATATATGTATATATATGTATATATATATATATATATATATATATATATATATATATATATATATATATATATATGTATATATATATATATATATGTATATATATGTATATATATATATATATATATATATATATATATGTATATATATATATATATATATATATATATCTATATATATATATATATATATTTATATATATATATATATTTCTATATTTATATATATATGTATATATATATATATATATATATATATATATATGTATATGTATATATATATATATATATTATATATATATATATATATATATATATATATATATATATATATATATATGTATATATATATATAATATATATATATATATATATACATATATATATATATATATATATATATATATATATATATATATATATATATATATATATATATGTATATATATATATATAATATATATATATGTATATATATACATTATATATATATATATATGTATATATATACATTATATGTATATATATACATATATATAATGTATATATATACATATATATATATATATATAATGTCTATATATATATATATAATATATATATATATACATATATATATATATATATATATATATATATATATATATATATACATATATATAATGTATATATATATATATATATATATATATATATATATATATATAAATATAAATATATATATATATATATATATATATATATATATATATACATATACATATATATAATGTATATACATATATATATATACATATATATAATGTATATACATATATATATACATATATATTTTGTATATATATATATATATAATGTATATATATATATATATATATATATATATATATATATATGTATATATAATTTAGGGAATTACCACCTCTAGAGCTTTACTGGGGACCCTCATCCTCGGAGAAGACAATAAACGTACCTCAAGGAAAACTCAAGGTTCTCCCCAGAGCTGTTTAAATATTTTCTTCTCCTACTACCCCCTATATTTTTATGCTTCATATTAACTTTATTAATAGACAGAATATAATATATATATATATATATATATATATATATATATATATATATATATATATATATATATATATATATATATATATATATATATATTCACATATCTTTTATTTGCGTGTAAATGAGAAATAGAACTTCTACATAGTCACATAAAAAGGAAGATGAGCATTATGGAGTAAGTAATAATGTTAAGGAAGGAAAGGGCGAGCTTATTAAGAATGACAACTTGTGCGAGGAGCTGAACTTTTGATTGAAGAAGATGTTCACTGTGTCAGCTAGGGGAATAGACACTGGAAAACATCTTTGCCATAGTCAAAGATGTGAAGACACTGACGGGTGAATTAGATATAACAGAAACAGTAAAATATGATAATGCATCTCCATGAGTTTCGGAAGGAGGAGAAAACTGTGTGAAGCATTAGGATACATATGGAGAAAGACACGTTCAGTTCAAGACGTAAGTGTCTTTTTCCACATCTTTTCGGTATCCCATATCATTTTTCACACGGATACATCGTCAACAGGTCGCTGGAAACAAATGAACAAATACACAGTGCTAAATTAAAGACCTTTAGGTTCGTGGTATCCGTATCAAGGGACTCATATGAAGAGTAGTGTAGCACATGGAGCACACAAGAGTCATACAAGATAATCAACACTAGTTTAGATGGGGTAAAAAGTCTTGTTTTACAAACCTATCGGATATATGCGATAGTGTGAAACAGACGAATCAGGAAAGAGAAGGAAGAGTGAATTGCATATTCCTGGATTTCAAGAAGGTATCCGATACTATACGTCATTAGACATTAATTCAAAAGCTACTAGAGCAGACAGAAAAAGCGGGATAAGTGCTGCAATGGAAGAAGATAAAGATTGAAAGCCAAAGATGATTTATTTGATTGAGCAGAGGTAAAAATAAATTTATTACAGTGGTCAGCGCTCAGAACAGTGATATTCTTATATACATGAACAAAATGCACAAAGATACTGATAGACTACTATAGAACTTGCACAGTCTACTGGAATGGTTAGATAAATGGCTCCCGGAATTCAATGCAAGAAATTGTAAATTTATGAAAATGGAGTGGATTAGAGAAGACCTGTGACAGTATCGATTGGAAAAAAGAGAATCAAGGGTATAAGCTGCGAACCTTGATCACGAAGGAAGACCTTCGTGATAAATATATTACCCGCATATCACCTAAGAATTTTTTTCTGAAACCTCATAAATAATCGTTTAGAATCCGAATCCTTTATTTGTTTTTCGTCAGACTTAGTGTCCAAAACTCACAACTATTAAAATACATAAAGAAGTTAGAAAAATTCTAAAGATTCCCAACAAGACTGTTCCAGGGCCTGAGACCTTTGATTTACAACGAGATCCTGATATATCTCTACCTGCCAACCATACACCAGATATTTTTAAATTTTGTGCAAATTTTACTTATAGAACTCAAATGGTAAAATATACAATTTATGCTAATTTATGTTATATATTAAGTTTATTTATTTATTTATTTATTTATTTATTTATTTATTTATTATAAATTTGAGCACACATACAGAGGTACAAAAAAATACAGATAAGAGCAGCATGCCAAAGCCACTTATACTATGCATAGCATTACGGGCTGGCTTAGAATTAACTTAAGATTAACTAAGCAATGATGAAGTCAGTGATAAAACATTAATGTAAACAGATTACTATAAAGCACAAGTGAGTATTACAAAGACAGGTCATATGGTTGCATTCAGTCATATGAAGGATTCTGTTAGGTAGTGTATTTAAAAAATAATAAAGTTAGATTCGGTTTTAGGTTTAACATTTATGTGATATAATTGTGAGAAACATTTAAGATATACAATTTATAAGGTTCAGTTATTCAGTATTTATTTGGTTTTGGGTGAGTAAGTGATCTTTGAGTAGAGACTTGAATTTATAAACAGGTAGTGTTTCTTTTATATTTACAGGTAATGAATTCCAGATTTTAGGGCCTTTTATGTGCATTGAGTTTTTGCATAGTGTGAGATGAACACGAGGAACATCAAAGAGTGATCTGTGCCTTGTGTTATGGTCATGTGTTCTGTTGAGGTTGGCAAGGAGATGTTTGAGGGGAGGGTTAATATCAGAGTTAAGTGTTCTATGTATGTAATAGGTGCAGTAATAAGTATGGATGTTTTGTATGGTGAGTAGGTTTAGTGTATTGAATATTGGTGGAGTGTGCTGCCTGTAGTGAGAATTTGTTATCATTCTAACTGCAGCCTTTTGTTGGGTAATTAGTGGTCTGAGATGGTTAATTGTTGTTGAGCCCCATGCACAAATTCCGTAGGTGAGATAGGGGTAAATAAGAGAGTGATATAGGGCCAGGAGGGCTGACTGTGGAACATAGTACCGTATCTTCGATAGTATGCCTACGGTCTTGGAAATTTTCTTAGAAATTTGTTGTATATGTGTATGAAATTTGAGTCTATTATCAAGGTGGATTCCTAAGATTTTTCCCTCTGTTAGCTTTGTGATAGGTGATCCGTTTATCATTATGTTAAGAGGGACATCTGTAGCTCTGTTACCAAACTGAATGAAGTAGGTTTTGTCAATGTTTAGTGTAAGTTTGTTAGTCCTCATCCAGGTAGATATTTTCTGTAATTCGGTATTTACAGTATTGGCTAGTGTGACTGGGCTCGGGTGAGAGAAGACGTATGTAGTGTCATCTGCAAATAGTGTGGGTTTGAGTAATTGCGAAGCATTTGGAAGGTCATTTATGTATAGGAGAAAGAGAAGAGGGCCAAGGACACTTCCCTGTGGGACACCAACTGTAATTGGTTGCGCAGAAGAGTTTGCCCCATTTGCGTACACATATTGGCTTCTGTTGCTGAGGTATGACTTGAGGTAGTTGAGAGAGTGCCCTCTTATACCATAGTGTGACAATTTTACGTGGAGCAAGTCATGGTCAACTGTATCAAAAGCTTTACGTAAGTCAATGAAGATCCCCAGTGGGACTTCTTTTTTCTCTATTGCAGTGTATATATGTTCTAGCATGTGTATAATAGCATCATTAGTATTTTTATTAGGCCTGAATCCAAATTGGCAGGGGTTGAGTATGTTTTGGGAGATAAGGTAGGAGTAGATTCGTTTATGAATTAATTTTTCAAAGATTTTTGAGAGAGGGTGTAAGTTGGATATTGGCCTATAGTTATTCAACTCTGTTTGGTCTCCTCCTTTGTGGATCGGGGTGACCCTTGCTATTTTGAGTACTGTAGGGAAGGTGGAGGATTCGATGGATTTGTTAAAGAGTGTTGCAATGATTGGAGATAGCACTTGTGACACTTTTTTGTATATAAAGGGTGGTAAGGTACTTAAATCTCCTGCCTTGTTTTTTAGTGCATTGATAATAAGGGAGACTTCGTATGGGTTAGTCGGAGCTAGGAACAGTGTGTTCGGGTAGTTGCCGGTGAGGTAGTCATTTGGTGGGGTATCTGAGCTTGGGATTTTATTGGCAAGGTTTTGTCCTATAGTGGAGAAGAAATCATTGAGTCTGTTTGCTGTTTCTGTTGGTGGGAGTTGGGGTTCATCTGATTTTGCTAATTTTATTTCGCTATTTCGTGATATCTTTTTTGTTCCCAGAATTTCTGATAGGGTTTTCCAGGTCTTTTTTATATCACCTCGTAAGTTGGATAATCTGTTCTCATAATACAATTTTTTTGCCCTTCTTATCAGGCTGGTTAGGATTGACGAGTAACGTTTTGTTTGGTCTCTGGTTATGTGACCCATTCTGTACTGTTTTTCATATTGGTGTTTTGTATTTATGGATTTGAGAATGCTGGGTGTTAGCCAGGGACTGTTCAGTCTCTTTGCTGTCATCTGTTTAGTTTTTTTAGGGCAGTGCTTGTTATAGAGGTATTGGGTCTTTTTTAGAAAATTATTAATACATTCGTCAATATCTGTATAGATTTCTAGCTCAGTGTGCCAATCAATGTTTGCTAATGCTGTTGTGAAGTTATTAATGGCTGCCTCATTGTGAAGTCTGAAGGTGACTTTAGTAGTGTCTTGGGGTAGTTTACCAAGAGTTGTTATGAGGAAAGTAGGGTAGTGGTCTGTGGTATTATCTGTAATTATGCCTGATTTTAAAGGGGATATGGTGTTGGTCCAGATGTGGTCAAGTAGGGAAACACTAGTCTCTGTAACTCTTGTAGGTTTTGTTACTGTTGGTAGTAACATACAGTTACTCATTGTGTTTGTGAATTCAGTAACGTGTGGGTCCTGGTCTTGCAGGAGATTTATATTGAAGTCACCTGAGAGTAGTAAGTGATCTTTGTTCATGCGTGCATCAGTTATCATACTTCCTAGATTTTGACTAAATTGGCTAATGTTTGACTGTGGAACTCTGTAGATGTTTATCAATGTGAGAGGTTTTTGTAGGTATTTGGATTTGAATTTAGCTATTATATATTCCCCATGTTCATCCCTTGTGCAAGTATTAGTGATACATTCTAGTTGGTCTGAGTAGTATATGGCTGTGCCACCCCCTTGTTGGTCTGGCCTACAGTTGTGTATGGCTATGTAACCAGGAATGGCATAGACATCTGTACTATCAGGCTTTAGCCAGGTTTCAGTTAGTGTAATGATGGACATATTGGCATGTAAGGAATTTAGTAATGCTATGAGGTCATCGTAATGCTTGCTTAAAGATCTGATATTGTAGTTAAAGATAGTTATGTTGTTGTTGGCACTGAGAAGTGCCTTTGATTGTTCTGCAGTGTAGTAATTACAGTAACTGTTTGATTCATTTAAGTCATTAAATAAGAGGTTGGTATCAGGATCAATGCTTGTAATCATAAGATTTGTAGTGAATCTATAGTTAGAATTAAGTATAAAACAAAGTAAATAGTCTTAAGCTAAAAAAGAGCACCTGAATTATTTAACAAATGTAAAATAATGAGCTAAGGGACTAATTCAAATAAAGTGATGATCCTATAATAGAGCTTGGGAATATGATAGTAGGTAGTACTATAAAGGTAATTTTTTAAAGTTAGAATTATAGTTTAAAATTATAATAAAAAGGGACTAATATAGGTTGTGGTGAACAATAAAGTGGTAATCAAATAAATGAGCTTTGGAATATAATGGCAAAATTGTGAACTTATTCTACTTTAGCACCTGAGAATAGCACCTTGATTATTTTAACAATTGTGGATATATAAACTAGGATAGTTATATAAAGCTAAAATAAAGGAGAAAATATATAAGGGACTAAAATTAAGTAATGGTAAGCAAAGTTAAATGGACAGATGGTAGGAATTATAATATAAACTTATAATATAAAAATACAATTTGAAATGGTACTTGCAATTGCACTAGTCTGGTATAGGTTGTTGACAAGATCAAGATTATAACTATAGATTTAAATTGACAAAATAAAATTCACAATTAAAGTACCAAAAGAATAATAGTAAAAAATCACAATGGTAATGTCTTGGTTATAATATGATAGTAAGATGGTAGACAGGTACACAGGTACAAAGGATAATACAAAGGTTGGGGTTGAATATAAAAACTTGAAAATTTGGCAACAAAATGTTATGGGAAGTATAAAATAATGTTTAATGTACAAAAGTAAAATTGACTGGTAGTAAATATGGTGTTTAATAAAATTTTAGTAAGTAATAATGATTACAAAAAAGTGAAAAAGTAATGTTTATTTCATTCAATATTGCACTGGTAGTTATACTTGAGGTTATATGGCAGTACAAGGTAATTAAGAGTAATCTAGGATAGTAAATGTGGTATTAAAACAGGTAAAGGTAATTAGACAAGTAATGGTTATTAAATGTCAAAAATGTTAAGAGTAAATAGAAATTTTAGTAAAAAAGATATTTATTAATTTTAGTAAGTAATATCAATTGATAGTATTTAAAAAAAAATAAGAGGTAGTAATATGGACAGAGAAAGTATCAATTCAGCTAATGTTCAAGCGAACAATAGTAAATAAGAAAATCACATAAGGTGATTTATGCTTACTAGTAAAATTACAAAATGAGGTAGTTGAATATTTAATTACTAAGAGATTGTACAATGAAATTTGAACAATAATGGAGCAAAACATACACTACACTACGTAGGCTTTTAAGTTGGACATTGTTTAGTTATTCTCTGTAAGATTAGTATCCCTGAGAAATCGTGATAGATCATTCTCGTTCGTGATTGTGTACAGTTGACCTACATTTGTTTTCCTAACTAGAATTTTCCCATCCCGTGTGAAGCATTGGTGTATTGTGTCATTATTCTCTCGCTTAAGTTTTCTGACTCTATACAGGAGGTTCTGACGTTTTTTGGTAAGACACTCGTTTATGTATACCTCTTTCTTTACTTTAATAGATGCAATAATTAAGTCTTTTTTCCTGTCATGTGAGTGGAATCTAAGCATAACACTTTTTCTACCATGGGATCCTAGTAACCTGGCTTCTTTTATTTCAGACTCTGGTACAATAACACTAGTTTGGTCCTTTATGATCTGCAGAGTAATTTCTTTACTAATTGTTTGGTTCATATCACTGGGAAAAAGTGGACTGTTAACTATTACTGCGTCCGATAGTTTATCTTGCTCAGTTTTATCTTCTTGGAGAGCAAAGTAGTCACTGAACTGGTTATCTAAGTTGTTCTTCCATTGTTTTACTGCTTCTTCAACCTTTGTATTAAGAGATATTATTTGTTGGGTATGGCTATCTATGACTGTTTGGATGGTCTTGTCACAGTTAGTCATTCCAGGTGTTGATAACTTTTGTTCAAGACTGAGGATTTTGTTTTCGAGTTGTGTCATCCTGGTGTCTTGTTTTGTTAGCGTCTCTCGAAGATTCATATTTTCAATAACTAAGTTGGAGATGCATGACTTTAGGGTATCTGGATCGTTGGTCATACCTGAGAGACTACTTGGTAGGTTGAATCCGGGGAAGAGAGGGGATGATGGGCTGGTGGCAGCCATGTTTGTTGTTATTGTTGTGGTGTCGCCTTGAGTTGTGGTGAGTGGGGTGGTTGCTGGGCCGGCGTCCTCCTGACTACACTTGTTGAATAGTTGATTTTTCGGTGTTTTCTTGCTGGCCTTGGTGCTGTTTCCTCTTAGATTGCGCCTCATAATACTACAGGAATTGTTGTTGTTAAGAAGAAGTTGTAGTATACAAAGCTTAGGGTTACGTTGTTCGGCTGGCAGCGGGGTGTTGCTTTCGGTTTGTGTGCAGTCTTCCTTTGATCTCTCTTATTTTCGATTTGTAGGTTTCACTGTTGGTAATCTTTGGTCATTCTGGGTGCTACGTTGGGTAGTGCAGTTTTGCTTGTAACTAGGTCATCATAGGAGCATTGGTAGCTCTGGTAGTTGGAGAAAAGTACGGAGCTTGGAAGTCGCTGCTGCCGCTGCCGCTGCCGCTGCAAATACAATTATAAATTTCACAAAAATAAGATACATATGATTAAAAAACTGCAAAACACAGAAAATCTAGTGCTATTAAACAATACTTAAGAAATAATTAGCATAAAAATGTTCTTTTCTTATTGAACGAAAATTTAGCTATTGATTAAATAATTTTAATAGGCACTGGAATAAATATTTAATGATTTAGATGTAATTGTCTTTCCTAAGAAAAAAAAATTAAAGATTTTTTGAAGCGAATGTTACTAATGTTAATTTGTTGTCATATATGATCTCTCAGGGAGACATGTTGATGTAAGATATTTCAAGACTTTTGGGAACATTAGAATATTATGTTAAGATGTAAATCCATGAATTAATAAGTTCAACATGATAAAAATGTATTTTTAAATTGATATCTCTAAAAATTTAAGTTGTTCCTTCTCTTTTAATGGTATTTAAGACAGTTACAAAAGCAATGGAAGAACTTTGAATCCGGTCTTATGTTTCTGATGTAAGAGGAAAGTATTTTGTAACTGTGGTACTCATATCAGAAAAATGATGTATAACCAACATTTTCATTTTTTTACTAAGGAAAACTCCATTCATTATTAAGAAAACATCAGCAAAATATATCATACACTTTAATATTGTTCATGGAAATAAACTCACCTCAGAGTATGTGGTTCGCCTGAATTACATCCATTTCACTCTGATCTTTCAAACTAGTTACACAAATACTCTCCGTTAGAACACCAATTCATTGAGATGTGTACTTATATCAGCCAAGTATATATCGCGAATTTGTTACTTAATTTGTTTGCTAGGAGTGAGGAGGGTTGGGGGCGGGGGGTGGGGGGTGGTCTAGACACATGTAGTCTGCCACAAGTCCTGGGAGAAACAGATTGTTCTTCGATTAGTCTGGTGCCTCTTACATAATGATGGTAAATGACGCACTTGGGTATCTTTATTTTAGAAACGTTTCGCCACGCAGTGGTTTTTTTTTTTAGTCCATCGCAGAGAAAGGTGAAAGAGGAGGAGGAGTTTGAGGTAATCAGTCCCTCAGCCTGTAGTTGATGTGTTCAGTACATCAATCTTGACAAAAGTGTCTTTTTGGCACTTTTTGAAAACTGATTGACTGAACACATTTACTCCAAGCTGAGGGACTAATTACTTCAAGCTCCCCCTCCTCATCTTTCACCTTTCTCTGCATTGGACTGAAGAAGCCAATGCGTGGCGAATCGTTTCCAGAATAAAGATACTCAATTGTTGCATAAGTATCTCATTTATCAGTATGTCGTTTTTGTAAACCGTTTACACAGGCTGACTGGCACTCATGTTAGCACTTTAACTTTTATGAGAATTTGAGACACTTAACTTTCTTCCTGTTGTTGAGACATAATATTGTGTGTAGATGTTCTGACTTAGTTTTAGGAGATTTAGCCTGACTGTGATTTAGCCTGACTGTGATTATTATATCAGAGTAAAATTCTAATTATTTATGAGGGTTTGTGGAGTTTCCAGCGCTGTTTGTTGACTCTTAGTATTTCCAGCCAGTTGTGTGTAATTATTCTGAGTTGCGTCAGGATCTTCACTACACACATCTGCATTGTTAATTTGGGAAAACTAGTATTTAATCACTGGGTTGACCAAGAGCGTCTGTAAAGGCCAGATGAAATAAGACAACAATTTGAACACTTTGATTTTATGATATTTGTTGTACAGACAGCAGCATCACTTGCTGATTCTATCACCAGATCCATTTGTGGACATAAGAATTGGTGCCGTGAGGAACTGTGAATTTCAAAAAACAGGGTTGCATTTGCAGACATTCTCTGCACCTTTGTTCCGACTTTGTTGGGCCTGCGCGGACATAGCTGTGCTCCAGTAAATTCCGTCTCACTGTTAACAGGGAGATAATTTGTCCATGCAAAGATAGCAGCGGTTATCAAATCTTCTATTTCACCGTCTCATAAAAACAATGTTTTTGTCGACCGTTGTCAACATGGTTGAATATTGAGGGAGACAAACACAAATCTTGTCTTAGTGCTCGCTTGTACTTAATAATTTTAGTCAAACATT
This sequence comes from Cherax quadricarinatus, assembly GCF_038502225.1. Lineage (NCBI taxonomy): Eukaryota > Metazoa > Arthropoda > Malacostraca > Decapoda > Parastacidae > Cherax > Cherax quadricarinatus. Next base: position 31,323,211 of record NC_091298.1, read on the forward strand.
GACTTTGAAAACTGAGAATCTAAACCTATAAATTATGCTTGTCTTCCATGTTGGATATTTGTATGTATTGTTAAAGTTTTCTGACTTACATTTTCCAAGGTTTTGTCCATGCATAGACTAAGAAAGTAATTCGTGCCATTGTTGTGGAAATTGCATTTTAATGTTGTCCTTGGTCACGGACTTAAGAAATTTACAGTTGTAATGAACACAGAATTTAGAAGAGGGTAAACTGTGAGGTGTATCACAGATGGCATGTACTTACTTGGATCAGTTAATAATTTGAGAACTATATGCAATGTTCTTTATATTCAATATAAAACCAGAAATATAATGTCTTACTGAATGGCTTTAAATAACTCCAATATACAATGATTTCACCCTAGAATGTTATAATAAAACATTTAGATTTTGCATCCATTTTCTCTAGTCCTTCATTGCTAAAATAATTTAAAATTATCTAAGCTTATTTCTTGGGTAGCATTGAAAATTGGGTTGGGCAAATATTTTGTTAGTGGGATGGATTGTGAAGGACCTGCCTAGTATGGGCCAACAATCCTGCTGCAGTGTTCCTCCTTTCTTATGTTCTTTTGTAATAATCTAATTGAGATTATTAAGAAACGGAATGATTTAATTAACATCCACTCAACCAGAGTTAAATAGGAAATCATGAATAAAAAGAAATTGACTAAAGGCACAACAGGCGCTCATTACGCCGGAAATTTGAACTTCTGCTCTAATAAGAAGCGACAAGGAAATAATTCACGTGTCTGTTTACACAACATGGCTGCTTGAGAGGTGGGAAATGGGTACATGATGGCACATCATGAAGTATTTCTGTAGCCTCAGGATGACCAAAAGGTTGAATAACTTGGATGACAAAGCAATGTAGTCAGGCTCTATATATACAATAGTTTTAAGAATAGATATAAGAGGATTCACGAGGGGAGGTAGGCTCGATACATAGTTTGAGAATAGATATAAGAGGGTTCACGAGGCTAGGAGGGAGTAAATCTGGCAATCTGTTAGCTAATCAACGAGATCAGAAGTTGAGACTCGACCAGTGCTACAACAAATAGATTACTAAAAATTGGTGAGCGCACACACACACACACACACACACACACACACACACACACACACACATGTACACATGTAGTAAAAGGTAGTACATAACTGGGCGAAAGAAAGACTCTTTAACACACACTAGTATTATAATTATTAGAATTACTCTCAGTATTAATGGTATTTTATTAGTATTATGGATACATAAAGGTGAGGTGTATTTCTGGGACATATAATCAACTGACGTGCTCACACACACACACACACACACACACTCGGGGCCAGGAGCTGAGTCTCGACCCCTGAAACCACAACTAGGTGAGTACACACACCCACACATCTGACCCTTGGAATTTGACTGTGTCCCCCCACCTCTCCCCCTCTCTCACCCACCCTCCTCTTCAGCCTTCTCTCCCCTCCCTCTTTCTTTCTCTCTCCCCCTCTCTCGCATTCCCTCACCTCTCCCCCTCTCTCTCCCACCCTCCTCTTCAGCCTTCTCTCCCTTCCCTCTTTCTGTCTTTCTCTCTCCCCCTTCCTCGCGTTCCCCCACCTCTCCCCCTCTCTCTCCCACCCTCCTCTTCAGCCTTCTCTCCCCTCCCTCTTTCTATCTTTCTCTCTCCCCTCCCTCTTTCTATCTTTCTCTCTCCCCCTACCTCGCGTTCCCCCACCTCTCCCCCTCTCTCTACCACCCTCCTCTTCAGCCTTCTATTCCCTCCCTCTTTCTATCTTTCTCTCTCCCCCTCCCTCGCGTTCCCCCACCTCTCCCCCCTCTCTCTCCCACCCTCCTCTTCAGCCTTCTCTCCCCTCCCTTTCTATCTTTCTCTCTCCCCTTCCCTCACATTCCCCCACCTCTCCCCCTCTCTCTCCCACCCTCCTCTTCAGCCTTCTCTCCCCTCCCTCTTTCTATCTTTCTCTCTCCCCCTCCCTCGTGTTCCCCCACCTCTTCCCCTCTCCCACCCTCCTCTTCAGCCTTCTCTCCTCTCCCTCTTTCTATCTTTCTCTCTCCCCTTCCCTCGCATTCCCCCACCTCTCCCCCTCTCTCTCCCACCCTCCTCTCCAGCCTTCTCTCCCCTCCCTCTTTCAATCTTTCTCTCTCCCCCTCCCTCGCGTTCCCCCACCTCTCCCCCTCTCTCTCACCCTCCTCTTCAGCCTTCTCTCCCCTCCCTCTTTCTATCTTTCTCTCTCCCCCTCCCTCGTGTTCCCCCTCTCTCACCCACCCTCCTCTTCAACCTTCTCTCCCCTCCCTCTTTCTATCTTTCTCTCTCCCCCTCCTTCGCGTTCCCCCACCTCTCCCCCTCTCACACCCTCCTCTTTAGCCTTCTCTCCCCTCCCTCGCATTTCTCTCTCTCATAGCCTTTTCCTTCACCCTCCTCTCTCCCTCTCTATCTCTCTCTTTCTCTCTTCCTCTCTCTACCCGTTCTCTCTCCTCTCGTTTCTCTCTCTCCCCACCTAGTCTTATCCCTCACCCCCATCCTCCCTCCTCTCTCTCCCTCTTTCTACCCTTTAACTCTCCCCCTCTTACTCTCCTCTTATTTTCTCTCTCTCTTATAGCCTTGTCTCCCCCCCCACACACACACCCTGAAAACACACAAACTTCTCTCTGTGGTAAAATACATAAGCTTCTTTCTGTGGTAATAAAAAACAAAAAAAAAAATTTGTGGCACTAGAGGGCAGAAAACCAGAGATCTTGTGGACGAACCAGGGAGGAAAGATTGGGAGTTAGAGCTCCAAAAAAGGGAAGAAGAGTGGAGAAGGAAGATAGAAGAGCTTGGCAAGATAATGGAGGAGCGGATAGCTGAAGAGTGCAGGAAGTGGGAGCTACAAGTCTTAGCAGCAGAAACTAGGATACAGTGCTTAGAAGAGAAACTGAAAAACCTAAAACAGATTAGAGAGACAAAAATGACAATTCAGATGCAACAACAGGAAATTCTATGTCAGGCACAGACAAGGGGACGGTAAGAAACAAAGGAGATAAGCCATACACGAAGGCCCTATCAGACCCACATGGGGCCAGGGAAAAGACGAGGAGCATACTAAGATCAAATGACAGGTCCGAAGGCAATGAAGGTATGTTATATGCAGAGACTCTAACAGCCAACTGCAGTAGCAAGGAACAGCTTATCATGAAAGATAGTTCCCTGGGAATAGAAGTTTCAGATAGGACAGGGACTGAAGGCAAGAACATTTCAGTGGAAGGAAACAAAACACCTCAGAGGATGCAAATGGAGACTCAGTGGGAGGAGGAAAGGTAGAGGTCAGTTTTTATCTACGGGCTCCAAGAAGCCAAGGGGGACAACTTTGAAGAAATAAAACAGGAGGAGGAAAAAATGATTGAAGGCATCATGAAAACAATAGGTGAGGACGATATGACCCAGGTGACAAATTTTCGGAGAATTGGGTGGTTTGCGAGTGGAAGGATACGGCCTGTCAAAGTAATTTTCAAGAAAGAATCAGTTCAAACCAGGATTCTGCAAGAGAAAGCAGGACTGAGGGACAAAGAGGGGTACCAGAGAGTATACCTCGATCGCGACAGAACGCAAGAAGAAAGGACTACACTGAAAGAGAGGGTACAGAGACGCAAGGAGGAATGAGAGGTAATGATGAGGATGAGCAGGACCCAGACACAGGAGGAAGGGCAAACACACCCCGCAGAATCTCCCACTAAAAGACTCCAACTGCGACAATCCCAACACAACTGAGCAACCCAAACCACAACCCACTCACTGTTCCCTCTTCCAGCAACACTCACATCACAAACCTCACCCCAACAGCTGTCCCTTATGGGCATTCTGCACCAGAGAATGGAAAAGGTACAGGAGGCAAAGGACCCAGGAAAATAAGGAGATTAGTAGAAGAGCCAGAAACGAGTATGCACAGATAAGGAGGGAGGCCCAGCGACAGTGCGAAAACGACATAGCATAGAAAATGTGGTCTGACCCGAAACTGCTGTATAGCCACATTAGGAGGAAGACAACAGTCAAAGACCAGGTGATAAGGCTGAGGAAAGAAGGTGGAGAATTCACAAGAAACGATCAAGAAGTATGTGAGGAGCTCAACATGAGATTTAAGGAAGTATTTACAGTGGAGACAGGAAGGCCTCTCGGGGGACAGACCAGATGGGGACACCAGCAAGGAATATACCAACAAGTGTTGGATGACATACATACAGATGAGGAGGAGGTGAAGAAACTGCTAAGGGACATCGATACCTCAAAGGCAATGGGACCGGACAACATCTCCCCTTGGGTCCTTAGAGAGGGAGTGGATATGTTGTGTGTGCCACGTACCACAATCTTCAACACGCCCCTGGAAACTGGGCAACTACCTGAGGTATGGAAGACGGCAAATGTAGTTCTCATTTTTAAAAAGGAGACAGAAAAGAGGCACTAAACTATAGACCTGTGTCACTGACGTGTATAGTATGCAAAGTTATGGAGAAGATTATCGGGGGGAGAGTGGTGGAGCACCTGGAATGGAACAAGAGTATAAACGCCAACCAGCATGGATTCATGGAAGGAAAATCCTGTGTCACAAACCTTCTGGAGTTTTATGATAAAGTAACAGAAGTAAGACACGAGAGAGAGGGGTGGGTTGATTGCATCTTCTTGGACTGCAAGAAGGCCTTTGACACAGTTCCTCACAAGAGATTAGTGCAGAAGCTAGAGGATCAGGCTCATATAACAGGAAGGGCACTGCAATGGATCAGAGAATACCTGACAGGGAGGCAACAACGAGTCATAGTACGTAATGATGTATCACAGTGGGCACCTGTGACGAGCGGGGTCCCACAGGGGTCGGTCCTAGGACCAGTGCTATTTTTGGTATATGTGATTGACTTGATGGAAGGGTTAGACTCAGAAGTGTCTCTGTTCGCAGACGATGTGAAGTTAATGAGGAGAATTAAATCAGATGAGGTCCGGCAGGACTTCAAAGAGACCTGGACAGACTGGACACCTAGTCCAGCAACTGGCTTCTCGAATTTAATCCCGCCAAATGCAAAGTCATGAAGATAGGGGAAGGGCACAGAACCGCAGGTGGCCAAAGACTGCAAACCTCGCTCAAGGAGAAAGATCTTGGAGTGAGTATAACACCGAGCATGTCTCCGGAAGCACACATCAACCAGGTAACTGCTGCAGCATATGAGTGCCTGGCAAACCTGAGAACAGCGTTCCGATACCTTAATAAGAAATCGTTCAAGACACTGTTCACCGTGTACGTCAGGCCCATACTGGAGTATGCAGCACCTGCTTGGAACCCGCACTTGATAAAGCACGTCAAGAAACTAGAGGAAGTGCAAAGGTTTGCGACAAGGTTAGTTCCAGAGCTAAGGGGAATGTCTTATGATGAAAGGTTAAGGGAAATCGGCCTGACGACACTAGAGGACAGGAGGGTCAGGGGAGACATGATAACGACATATAAAATACTGTGTGGAATAGACAAGGTGGACAAAGACAGGATGTTCCAGGGAGGGGACACAGAAACAAGAGGTCACAATTGGAAGTTGAAGACACAGATGAGTCAGAGAGATATTAGGAAGTATTTCTTCAGTCATAGAGTTGTCAGGCAGTGGAATAGCCTAGAAAGTTATGTAGTGGAGGCGGGAACCATACATAGCTTTAAGACGAGGTTTGATAAAGCCCATGGAGCGGGGAGAGAGAGGACCCAGTAGCAACCGGTGAAGAGGCGGGGGCCAGGAGCTAAGACTCGATACCTGCAACCACAGTAGGTGAGTACAAATAGGTGAGTACACACACACACACACACACACACACACACACACACACACACACACACACACACTCACACACACACTCACACACACACACACACACACACACACACACACACACACACTCACACACATACACATACATACACATACACATACATACACACACACACACACACACACACACACACACACACACTCACTCACATACACACATACACATACACACACATACACACACACACAGAGTAAATGCAGTCCCAATTTTTATGAAAGGCTTCAGACAGGCAACGCTAAACTACAGACTATTGTCGCTGACGTATATAAAATGTAAAATAATGGAGACGATTATCAGGAGCACCTAGAAAGGAACTCACTCAGACCTGCTGGAGTTCAAGGACAAAACAGAAATAAGACATGAGAGAGAGGAATGGGAAGAATGCATTTTCTTGGACTATAGGATGGTTTTTGACACTGTATCGCAAAAAAAACATTGGTAAAAATGTTGGAGAAGCAGGCAGGAATAGCAATAGCAATAGATCAGGGAATACCTGACAAGAAGGAAATAACGAGTAATGGTACGTGACGAGGTGTCAGAGTGGGCGCCTCTGTCGAGTGGGGTTCCACAAGGGTCAGCCCTAGGGCCGGTGCTGTTTCTTGTATATGTGAATGACATGACTTATGGGATAGATTCAGAAGAATGCTTCTTCGCAGACGATGTGAAACTAATGAAAATAACGAGAAAACGAGGATCAGGAATGAGAATTACAAGAAAACGAGGATCAGGAAAGATTGGAAAGGGATTTTGACAGGTTGCAAGCCTGGTTCGTCAAATAGCTACTGGAGTTTAACTCCACCAAGTGCAGAGTCATAAAATTTGGGGAGGTACAAAAAAGACCGCAGACGGAATATAGTATCGGGGATCAAAGGCTGCAATTCTCCAACAAGAAAGAGGGTCTTGGGGTGAGTATTATACAGAGCACATCTCCTGAGGCGCACATCAACCAAATCAATGCTGCAGCATATGGGGCACCTGGCAAACCTAAGAATAGCATTTTAACATCTAAGTAGCCATTCAAGACACTGTACACCGTGCAAGTTAGGTCTATAATGGAGTATGCAGCACCAGTATGGTACCCACACCTGGTCAAGCACTTAAAGAAATTTGGACAAACTGCAAAAGTTTATACAAAGACTAGTCCCTGATGATACTGCACGACAAGATGGAAAGGGGGCACATGATAACGATGTATAAAATACTGAGGAACTGACAGTGTGAACAGGCCCTGAATGTTTCAAAGATGGGACATGTATAAACTAGTTGGAATACTACTGTAGTGGAAACAGAGTCAGTGGCCCCCACAACAGAACAACAGATAATAGTGCCAGCAAATAAAGCTCTCTCTTCCCCTCCTACATACCATCAATACGGCAACAATTGTATTTGCAAATATACAGGGGTCTAAAGCGATCAACAACCATCAAAATACAGGAAAAAGGGATCACACATGAAAGTTGATAACTCAGAGGAGTCATAGGGATGTTAGGAAATTTTGCTTGTGTGTTAGAGTTGTCAGGAAGTGGAACAATCTGGAGAGTGAAGTAGTAGTGGCAACATAGCTGTAAGATGAGGTACGATAAGAATCTTCTAGCCGGGAAAACATGGACCTAGTAGGGATCAACGAAGAGGCGGTACCAGGAGCTGTGAATCGACCCCTGCAACTACATGTAGGTGAATACATAAAGGTGAGCTCACACACACACACATACACACACGCGCGCGCGCGCACGCACACACACACACACACACACACACACACACACACACACACACACACACACACACACACACACACACACACACACACACACACACACACACACACGGGGCCAGGAGCTAGGACTCGACCCCTGCAACCACAAATAGGTGAGTACACACACACACACACACACACACACACACACACACACACACACACACACACACACACACACACACACACACACATACACACACACACATACACACACACACACACATACACACATACACACACACACACACACACACACACACACACACACACACACACACACACACACACATACACACACACACATACACACACACACACATACACACATACACACACACACACACACACACACACACACACACACACACACACATACACACACACACACACACACACACACACACACACACACACACACACACATACACACACACATGGCTCCTGGTTACGTATTTTATTGCCTTGCTAGCTGGTAGTGCCAAGTTGCCAGGCTGCCACTTCATCAAAGCGTCAGTCGCCCTCACAGTAATATTGATCTGGATCTCATTGGTAAATCCATCTCGCCTGACAGCCACCTCCTAATATCCCTGTCACACCGACATTTTATCTTCCAACCACCAAAGGATTTGCCGGGACTCTTTTTTTCTGAGGGCTTCGAGCAATCACGTTAGTCATTTTTGTTTATTGAGGCGCTCGCTCGCATCCTGCTACCAAATTTTCGTAATATATTTTCATATTTCGTGCTGAATTTAGTGTGAGCAAGATACCATTTGGAGTGGAAAGGGAAGGAAGAGGGGAAGAGGAAGGAAGTTCTAATATGTAAGGGTAGAAGAAGGAAAGGGGCGGTAAAAGGGGAAAAGTTTGATAGAATTACATGGAGTGAGTGAAAGGGACAATAGAGAAAGAGAGAGGTCAAGAGAGGAAGGAAAGGGAGCAGCAAAAGGAAAGGAGGTAAGAGGAAGTGACAGAGGATACGACGGTATGGAAGATAAGGTGAGAAGACAAAAGAAACTGTTTTACTTTCCTCTTGAGTGACATTTCCTCCTTCCAATTTTCCATATCCATTTTTTTCTTATGATTCACTGAATTATACAACACACATTTTTTAAACTAAGTCTTACGGTGGGTTTTGCATGTCACTACACCTAGTCCGGTGTTCATAACTTTTGCTTGTTCTTCAGTCTCTGGTGTAGTTAATTTGCTATCAGTATTACATGCTTTCCAACTTTATTACTGTGCATTTTAAGGTAAGCCAAGACTGCTGTCTGTTCTTTCTGTTCATTTTTATAAATTTCTCTGCTTACAGGCACTTCCCAGTAAGATTAGTATTTCTCACTTCTACTTTCCTACACAAGAACATTCAGTAAGGTCAATACCTTACTGAACGTTCCTCCTCTTTTGTTCTGTTCTGCTCTCCAGATTCGTCTCTAGAAGGAAGTAGTAAATTTAGAAATGCGTAGTCATTGCCACCCAGAGAGTTGCCATAGTCCATTTCCTGTCTAATTCATTTAAGGTAAAGACTTCATTTGCTCGTCCCCTTCTGTATCTTGTTGTGTCCCTCTTCTGCTAGTACAGTACACGAAGTTTTCTATCACTGCTTCGACTTGTCTGGGTGTTGTTGTAGTTCTCGGCTCCACCTCCCTGCTTCCTTGTGGTTAAAATATCTTGCTGTCGATGTACTTTAATTTCTTGTCTTACCATGTATTTATATCATGTCCCTGTTTTTGTCCTCGTACTCCTGTCATGGTCTCCTTCTCCTTGGTGGTAAGATAAGATTTCGTTCGGATTTTTAACCCCTGAGGGTTAGACACCCAGGATAACTCAAAAAAGTCAGTGCGTCATCGAGGACTGTCTAACTTATTTCCACTGGGGTCCTCAATCTTGTTCCCCAGGATGCGATCCACACCATTCGACTAATACCTAGGTACCTATTTGCTGCTAGGTGAACAGGACAACAGGTGTAAGGAAACGCGTCGAAATGTTTCCACTCGCCGGGAATCGAACCCGGGCTAGTATCTAGTATCTAGGGTCTTTCGTTTATGACTAGATCTACTATGTAGTTCTTGCTGGTCTTGCCAACATAAGTCCTGCTTTGCTTATCGAAACATTTTGACCATTAGTGCTTCTTATCCACATTCGTTTCCTCGATGTTCCCGTTACTTGTTACCCCGTTCTTAATATTGCAGCTTTTCTTGTTGCTGTTATCTTCAACACCGTGATACCTCGTATGTCCGCTGATATCTTTGCTTCATTCTTTGAATTTGCTACTTTTACTTTACAATTCATCTGCACATATGTACCATAATTACAACTTTGGTTTTTACTAAGTTCTGAGATTTTTTTTTCTCTTGGGTTGCAGGGAGGGAAGAGGAGAAGGGGCAGGGAAGAGATCTTCAAATATACTATGGAATTTAGGCTGTGGTAAGGAAAGGGTGCGGACTGGGGACTGGCGATTATAGGATTTATTATAGTTCCTGCTAATTAATGGTAGTTGGAGAAGAAATTTAGATAATTCCTGGAGTTGGGAAACAGTTCACCAGTCCGGGGGACACATGTAATTCAATGCACTCAAATGTATGGTCTTAATAGTACTAGGAAAATAAAATAACAGCTTCACTAATATATTAAATAATGTACAATTTTGCCATATAGAATTGGAAAAATCTCGAGAGATCTTGTTCGCAAAAATTTGAAAGCCAAAACTGTATACAAAAGGCTAGTATTATAACTAAAAGTTCTTAAATTATTCTATTATATTTTGTTGGTAGCATAAGAGCATAATGATAGAACAACACTGTAGTAGGCCTACTGGTCCACAATAGGTAAGGTCCTACTCACACGTATCCATTCTTAATCATATATTTATCTAACTACATTGTAAAGTTATAGAAGGTATTAATTTCATTGACACTTCTACAGATCTCGTGGTTAAACCCATACTTTCCTATATATTGATTAATCTGATTTTATACAATGTGACTCGACTTTTTTTTTAGATACTCTCAGCACTCTATTAAAATGTTGTTCCTTTATGCCTGTCTTTCATTATGTTCCATTATTTTATCTCCCTTCAACACCGTTGAAAAGAGTGTCGGTTCTGGGTTCCCAATCTATATTCTTTTGAAAAACATATGAAAATTTTTTCTCAGGCTTTTCAATATACTTTCCAGCGAACATATATACATATATATATTTTGCAATATGTGAAGCTTAATCCAATTAATGCCTTTCCAGTGATATATAGAACTGTAATATAACCTTTAGAGTTCTATTATATGCAGTTCTTGTATATATGCAAGCAGCTGATTAGTCTTGTTATGGACACTTAAGAGTTACTTTCAAATTTAAAATTTTAAGTTTTCTCAGGAAGGACTCGAAACATTTTATGGCGGAAGATACAATGAAGACGTTCCTACATGTCTTGAGATGGGTGTCCAGGTGTGTAGAAGGCATTATCTCTTCCTCCAGGTGTGAAGAAGGCATCATCTCTTCCTCCAGGTGTGAAGGAAGGCACCATCTCTTCCTCCAGGTGTGAAGGAAGACACCATCTCTTCCTCCAGGTGTGAAGAAAGTGACCAATTCTTCCTCCAGGTATGAAGGAAGACACCAATTCTACCTCCAGGTATGAAGGAAGACACCAGTTCTTCCTCTAGGTGTGAAGGAAGACACCAATTCTTCCTCCAGGTATGAAGGAAGATATCAGTTCTTCCTCCAGGTGTGACGGAAGACACCAATTCTTCCTCCAGGTGTGAAGGAAGACAGCAATTCTTCCTCCAGGTATGAAGGAAGACACCAATTCTTCCTCCAGGTATGAAGGAAGGCACCAGTTCTACCTCCAGGTGTGACGGAAGATACCAGTTCTTCCTCCAGGTGTGAAGGAAGACACCAGTTCTTCCTCCAGGTGTGACGGAAGACACCAATTCTTCCTCCAGGTGTGAAGGAAGACACCAATTCTTCCTCCAGGTATGAAGGAAGACACCAATTCTTCCTCCAGGTATGAAGGAAGACACCAATTCTTCCTCCAGGTGTGAAGGATGACACTAATTCTTCCTCCAGGTGTGAAGGAAGACACCAATTCTTCCTCCAGGTGTGAAGGAAGACACCAATTCTTCCTCCAGATGTGAAGGAGGACAACAATTCTTCCTCCAGATGCGAAGGAAGACACCAATTCTTCCTCCAGGTATGAAGGAAGACACCAGTTCTTCCTCCAGGTATGAAGGAAGACACCAATTCTTCCTCCAGGTATGAAGGAAGACACCAATTCTTCCTCCAGGTGTGAAGGAAGACACCAATTCTTCCCCCAGGTGTGAAGGAAGACACCAATTCTTCCTCCAGGTGTGAAGGAAGACACCAATTCTTCCTCCAGGTGTGAAGGAAGACACCAATTCTTCCTCCAGGTGTGAAGGAAGACACCAGTTCTTCCCCCAGGTGTGAAGGAAGACACCAATTCTTCCTCCAGGTGTGAAGGAAGACACCAATTCTTCCTCCAGGTGTGACTGAAGACGCCAATTCTTCCTCCAGGTGTGACGGAGGACACCAATTCTTCCTCCAGGTGTGAAGGAAGACACCAATTCTTCCTCCAGATGTGAAGGAAGACACCAATTCTTCCTCCAGGTATGAAGGAAGACACCAATTCTTCCTCCAGATGTGAAGGAAGACACCAATTCTTCCTCCAGGTGTGAAGGAAGACACCAATTCTTCCTCCAGGTATGAAGGAAGGCACCAATTCTTCCTCCAGGTATGAAGGAAGGCACCAATTCTTCCTCCAGGTATGAAGGAAGGCACCAATTCTTCCTCCAGGCATGAAGGAAAACACCAATTCTTCCTCCAGGTGTGAAGGAAGGCACCAATTCTTCCTCCAGGTGTGAAAGAAGACACCATCTCTTCCTCCAGGTGTGAAGGAAGGGACCAATTATTCCTCCAGGTTTGAAGGAAGGCACCAATTCTTCCTCCAGGTGTGAAGGAAGGCACCAATTCTTCCTCCAGGTGTGAAAGAAGACACCATCTCTTCCTCCAGATGTGAAGGAAGGCACCAATTCTTCCTCCAGGTAGGAAGACACCAGTTCTTCCTCCAGGTGTGAAGGAAGACACCATCTCTTCCTCCAGGTGTGAAGGAAGACACCAATTCTTCCTCCATGTGTGAAGGAAGACACCAATTCTTCCTCCAGGTGTGAAGGAAGACACCATTTCTTCCTCCAGGTATGAAGGAAGACACCAATTCTTCCTCCAGGTATGAAGGAAGACACCATTTCTTCCTCCAGATGTGAAGGAAGACATCAATTCTTCCTCCAGGTGTTACGGAAGACATCAATTCTTCCTCCAGGTGTGACGGAAGACACCAGTTCTTCCTCCAGGTGTGAAGGAAGGCACCAATTCTTCCTCCAGGTGTGAAGGAAGACACCAATTCTTTCTCCAGGTATGAAGGAAGGCACCAACTCTTCCTCCAGGTGTGAAGGAAGACACCAATTTTTCCTCCAGGTGTGAAGGAAGACATCAATTCTTCCTCCAGATGTGAAGGAAGACACCAATTCTTCCTCCAGGTTTGAATGAAGACACCAGTTCTTCCTCCAGGTATGAAGGAAGACGCCAGTTCTTCCTCCAGGTTTGAAGGAAGACACTATCTCTTCCTCCAGATGTGACGGAAGACACCAATTCTTCCTCCAGGTGTTAAGGAAGGCACCAATTCTTCCTCCAGGTGTTAAGGAAGGCACCAATTCTTCCTCCAGGTATGAAGGAAGGCACTAATTCTTCCCCCAGGTGTGAAGGAAGGCATCAATTCTTCCTCCAGGTATGAAGGAAAACACCAATTCTTCCTCCAGGTGTGAAGGAAGGCACCAATTCTTCCTCAGGTGTGAAAGAAGACACCATCTGTTCCTCCAGGTGTGAAGGAAGGGACCAATTATTCCTCCAGGTATGAAGGAAAACACCAATTCTTCCTCCAGGTGTGAAGGAAGGCACCAATTCTTCCTCCAGGTGTGAAAGAAGACACCATCTGTTCCTCCAGGTGTGAAGGAAAGGACCAATTCTTCCTCCAGGTGTGAAGGAAGGCACCAATTCTTCCTCCAGGTATGAAGGAAGACACCAGTTCTTCCTCCAGGTGTGAAGGAAGGCACCATCTCTTCCTCCAGGTGTGAAGGAAGGCACTAATTCTTCCTTCAGGTGCGATGGAAGGCGCCAATACTTCCTCCAGGTGTGAAGGAAGACAACAGTTCTTCCTCCAGGTGTGAAAGTAGACACCAATTCTTCCTCCAGGCGTGAAGGAGGACACTAATTCTTCGTCCAGGTGTGAAGGAAGACACCATCTCTTCCTCCAGGTGTGAAGGAAGGCACCATCTCTTCCTCCAGGTATGAAGGAAGGCACCAGTTCTACCTCCAGGTGTGACGGAAGATACCAGTTCTTCCTCCAGGTGTGAAGGAAGACACCAGTTCTTCCTCCAGGTGTGACGGAAGACACCAATTCTTCCTCCAGGTGTGAAGGAAGACACCAATTCTTCCTCCAGGTGTGAAGGAAGACACCAATTCTTCCTCCAGGTGTGAAGGAAGACACCAATTCTTCCTCCAGGTGTGAAGGAAGACACCAATTCTTCCTCCAGGTGTGAAGGAAGACACCAATTCTTCCTCCAGGTGTGAAGGAAGACACCAATTCTTCCTCCAGGTGTGAAGGAAGACACCAATTCTTCCTCCAGGTATGAAGGAAGACACCAATTCTTCCTCCAGGTATGAAGGAAGACACCAATTCTTCCTCCAGGTGTGAAGGAAGACACCAATTCTTCCTCCAGGTATGAAGGAAGACACCAATTCTTCCTCCAGGTGTGAAGGAAGACACCAATTCTTCCCCCAAGTGTGAAGGAAGACACCAATTCTTCCTCCAGGTGTGAAGGAAGGCACCAATTCTTCCTCCAGGTGTGAAGCAAGACACCAATTCTTCCTCCAGGTGTGAAGGAAGACACCAATTCTTCCTCCAGGTGTGAAGGAAGACACCAATTCTTCCTCCAGGTGTGAAGGAAGACACCAATTCTTCCTCCAGGTGTGAAGGAAGACACCAATTCTTCCTCCAGGTGTGAAGGAAGACACCAATTCTTCCTCCAGGTGTGACGGAAGACGCCAATTCTTCCTCCAGGTGTGAAGGAAGACACCAATTCTTCCTCCAGGTATGAAGGAATATACCATCTCTTCCTCCAGATGTGAAGGAAGACATCAATTCTTCCTCCAGGTGTTACGGAAGACATCAGTTCTTCCTCCAGGTGTGACGGAAGACACCAATTCTTCCTCCATGTGTGAAGGAAGACACCAATTCTTCCTCCAGATGTGAAGGAAGACACCAATTCTTCCTCCAGGTATGAAGGAAGACACCAATTCTTCCTCCAGGTGTGAAGGAAGACACCAATTCTTTCTTCAGGTATGAAGGAAGACACCAATTCTTCCTCAAGGTCTGAAGGAAGGCACCAATTCTTCCTCCAGGTGTGAAAGAAGACACCAATTCTTCCTCCAGGTGTGAAGGAAGACACCAATTCTTCCTCCAGGTGTGAAGGAAGGCACCAATTCTTCCTCCAGGTATGAAGGAATATACCATCTCTTCCTCCAGATGTGAAGGAAGACATCAATTCTTCCTCCAGGTGTTACGGAAGACATCAATTCTTCCTCCAGATGTGACAGAAGACACCAATTCTTCCTCCAGGTGTAAAGGAAGGCACCAATTCTTCCTCCAGATATGAAGGAAGGCACCAATTCTTCCTCCAGATATGAAGGAAGGCACCAATTCTTCCTCCAGGTATGAAGGAAGGCACCAATTCTTCCTCCAGGTATGACGGAAAACACCAATTCTTCCTCCAGGTGTGAAGGAAGGCACCAATTCTTCCTCCAGGTGTGAAAGAAGACACCATCTCTTCCTCCAGGTGTGAAGGAAGAGACCAATTCTTCCTCCAGGTAGGAAGACACCAGTTCTTCCTCCAGGTGTGAAGGAAGACACCATCTCTTCCTCCAGGTGTGAAGGAAGACACCAATTCTTCCTCCATGTGTGAAGGAAGACACCAATTCTTCCTCCAGGTGTGGAGGAAGACACCAATTCTTCCTCCAGGTGTGAAGGAAGACACCAATTCTTCCTCCAGGTGTGAAGGAAGACACCAATTCTTTCTCCAGGTATGAAGTAAGACACCAATTCTTCCTCCAGTTGTGAAGGAAGGCACCAATTCTTCCTCCTGGTATGAAGGAAGACACCAATTCTTCCTCCAGGTATGAAGGAAGACACCAATTCTTCCTCCAGGTGTGAAGGAAGACACCAATTCTTCCTCCAGGTATGAAGGAATATACCATCTCTTCTTCCAGATGTGAAGGAAGACATCAATTCTTCCTCCAGGTGTTACGGAAGACATCAATTCTTCCTCCAGGTGTGAAGAAAGGCACCAATTCTTCCTCCAGGTGTGAAGAAAGGCACCAATTCTTCCTCCAGGTGTGAAGGAAGACACCAATTCTTCCTCCAGGTATGAAGGAAGGCACCAACTCTTCCTCCAGGTGTGAAGGAAGACACCAATTCTTCCTCCAGGTGTGAAGGAAGACACCAATTCTTCCTCCAGATGTGAAGGAAGACACCAATTCTTCCTCCAGGTATGAAGGAAGACACCAGTTCTTCCTCCAGGTATGAAGGAAGACGCCAGTTCTTCCTCCAGGTTTGAAGGAAGACACTATCTCTTCCTCCAGGTGTGACGGAAGACGCCAATTCTTCCTCCAGGTGTTAAGGAAGGCACCAATTCTTCCTCCAGGTGTTAAGGAAGGCACTAATTCTTCCCCCAGGTGTGAAGGAAGGCATCAATTCTTCCTCCAGGTATGAAGGAAAACACCAATTCTTCCTCCAGGTGTGAAGGAAGGCACCAATTCTTCCTCCAGGTGTGAAAGAAGACACCATCTGTTCCTCCAGGTGTGAAGGAAGGGACCAATTCTTCCTCCAGGTATGAAGGAAGGCACTAATTCTTCCCCCAGGTGTGAAGGAAGGCATCAATTCTTCCTCCAGGTGTG
This sequence comes from Cherax quadricarinatus, assembly GCF_038502225.1. Classification (NCBI taxonomy): domain Eukaryota; kingdom Metazoa; phylum Arthropoda; class Malacostraca; order Decapoda; family Parastacidae; genus Cherax; species Cherax quadricarinatus. Next base: position 31,339,831 of record NC_091298.1, read on the forward strand.
AAAGAAGACACCATCTGTTCCTCCAGGTGTGAAGGAAGGGACCAATTCTTCCTCCAGGTGTGAAGGAAGGCACCAATTCTTCCTCCAGGTGTGAAGGAAGGCACCAATTCTTCCTCCAGGTGTGAAAGAAGACACCATCTGTTCCTCCAGGTGTGAAGGAAGGGACCAATTCTTCCTCCAGGTGTGAAGGAAGGCACCAATTCTTCCTCCAGGTATGAAGGAAGACACCAGTTCTTCCTCCTGGTGTGAAGGAAGGCACCATCTCTTCCTCCAGGTGTGAAGGAAGGCACTAATTCCTCCTTCAGGTGCGATGGAAGGCGCCAATTCTTCCTCCAGGTGTGAAGGAAGACAACAGTTCTTCCTCCAGGTGTGAAAGAAGACACCAATTCTTCCTCCAGGCGTGAAGGAGGACACTAATTCTTCGTCCAAGTGTGAAGGAAGACACCATCTCTTCCTCCAGGTGTGAAGGAAGGCACCATCTCTTCCTCCAGGTGTGAAGGAAGACACCATCTCTTCCTCCAGGTGTGAAGGAAGACACCATCTCTTCCTTCAGGTATGAAGGAAGACACTATCTCTTCCTCCAGGTGTGAAGGAGACACCATCACTTCCTCTAAGTGTGAAGGAGACACCATCTTTCACTCTACTGATGATTGAGGATAAAACTGACGATAGGTCAATTGCTCTGCCTCTTCCATCTCTTTTCCTGCGCTTCTTAATTTTTCTATTTTTCTCCCCCTCCGTCTTCTCTTTTTCTTCCTCCCCTTCTTACTTCTCTTCCTTCTCGTCACGCCGCCACCATACACCACTATGCTCTCACTCCCTCTCTGCTGTTTTTCTGTGAATTCATTGTGAATTCTTTGTCAGAGCTGTGTAGCCGATTGCCCGAGGTCACTCGAAGCCACGTGGATCATGAAGCCACGTGGATCTACAAGCCACGTGGGTTACCACGCTATATGCCCCAAGCTACATGCTGCTTCCTGATGTCACCCCATGACGTCACCGTTGCCGGACGTCACTCTATGATGTCTGCTCAACATCACCTCACGAAGTCTCCCATGATGTTGCCCGACGTTACCTCACGACGTCACCCACGATGCTGCCCAACGTCGCCTCGTGACGTCACCCACGATGCTGCCCGACGTCACCCCATGACGTCACCATTTCACGACGTCACCCACGACGTCACCATGCTGCCTGATGTCACCTCACAATGTTACTCCATGACATCACCACATGATGTCACATCAACAGTGTTATAGTTTCACAATGAGGAAATTGTTGTAGTGTTGTCGAGAAGATTGAGAGAAGCTATATGTCACATGTTAATTTCCTCTCAGTCAGTGTTCTCACATGGTTGTGTATGGCTTAGTGTCGATTTTTGAACAGAAAAGTGTCGCTAGTGCAAGCCTTGTTACTGCATGTGCAGTAGGTGTGTGCAAGTTTTGCATGTGCTGTCTTGTGTGGTCTGGGCCCAGACCACTGTGTTACACCATTGACCATTGACAGCTGACATTAGTCAGTCCTGGGTCAGTTAGAAGCATCTGAACCCCTTGTACAGAAAGCACTTTATGTTCACCGTTCGTAGACGCCCTGCTGAGTCGTGCCTGCTACGATTCCCTGTCGAGACTCGTTCCACTCCACCTCCTTACCGTCAGATTGCAGTTAAGTGTAGAATAACAGTGTCAAGAAGAATAACCGTGTCACGAAGAATAACAATGTCGAGAAGAATAACAATGTCAAGATGAATAAGTGTCAAGATGAATAACAGTGCCAAGAAGAATAACAGTGCCAAGAAGAATAACAGTGTCAAGAAGAATAACCGTGTCACGAAGAATAACAATGTCGAGAAGAATAACAATGTCAAGATGAATAAGTGTCAAGATGAATAACAGTGCCAAGATGAATAACAGTGCCAAGAAGAATAACAGTGTCAAGAAGAATAACAGTGCCAAGAAGAATAACAATGTCAAGAAGAATAACAGTGCCAAGAAGAATAACAGTGTCAAGAAGAACAACAGTGTCAAGAAGAATAACAGTGTCAAGAAGAATAACAGTGTCAAGAAGAATAACAGTGTCAAGAAGAATAACAGTATCAAGAAGAATAACAGTGTCAAGAAGAATAACAGTATCAAGAAGAATAACAGTGTCAAGAAGAATAACAGTGCCAAGAAGAATAACAGTGTCAAGAAGAACAACAGTGTCAAGAAGAATAACAGTGTCAAGAAGAATAACAGTATCAAGAAGAATAACAGTGTCAAGAAGGATAACAGTGTCAAGAAGAATAACAGTATCAAGAAGAATAACAGTGTCAAGAAGGATAACAGTGTCAAGAAGAATAACAGTATCAAGAAGAATAACAGTGTCAAGAAGAATAACAGTGTCAAGAAGGATAACAGTGTCAATAATAATATACATAGAAAGATAAAAGATAAAGCTTGAAAAAAGATGAAAGAGAGCCAGTATAAAAGTACATAGTATATAAGTTAGATTTCAAGTCTGGATACGTGACTGACTTAGACAGAACACAGAGTTGTACTTAACAGATAAATATTAGAGCAGCTTTCCGTAGAAAGTATTTGTTCCAAAGGGATCGATTCCTGGTTCAATCCTTTTCACAGCATACATAGATAATCTGAAGATTGGGCTAACTTCTAAGATAGCAAAATTTATAGAAGACACCAAATTAGAAAAAAAAATACAGCTTTCAAAAGAGATTGTTTGGGTGTTGAGAGTGAACTGGACTAATTACTGCTGTGGTAAGAGACGTGGATGATTAGATTCAATGTAGACAAGTACAAAGTAATACATTTTAGGTACAGTAATTTTAAACATGAATATACAATGAATGGCCATGATAAAAGAAGTTAAGGGACCTTGGACTAATCATAGGCAACGACCACAAAAGTACTAATAAATGTCCACTTGTGAAAAGCAGAGCCAAGGTAATGCCAGGTTTCATTGCTAGAAACATCAAGTACAAAATACCATTTTGACTCTAATAGACTTATTAGACCGCTTCTTGAATATGCTCTCCAGTTTTGGTTTCTAAATTACAAAAAGAAGAAAATATACTGGAGAGGGTTCAGAGAAGAGCTACCAAACTTATACCATCGCTCAGAAAGAAACCTTATGAAGAAAGACTTAAAGCACTAAGCATTGTTTCTCTTTGGAAAGAGGAAACTACAAGGAGATTCCTTTCAGACATTTAAGACAGTAATTGACTCTACTACACTCCAACGTGAAGAGCTATTTGAAAGACTCATTTAGTTTGTAACTCAAACAAATGTTGTACAGGTCATACTACTGCTGCTATTATTATTATTATTATTATTATTATTATTATTATTATTATTATTATTATTATTACCACTCCCTCAACCACTACTTCTACAATAACAATATTACCTCCTCTTGTTCTACTACTTCCCCCCCCCGTCTAGTATATATTCTGGCTCCCTTTTCTTCGCGCTTCTGTGTGACCAGTTAATAGTCTAATTCGGATCGAAACGTCGTTATAAGTTTGATTCTCCTATGTGCGGGTTATTTGTGCATTGTTCCAGTCCCGGTGTTGTGCTTTTTTATTCTTTTTTAACTAAAATGAACCTTTAAGGAAGAAAATGCAGCACGAAGGTATGCAAAGGTATTTTTGTATACAGAAAAACAGCAAAATGGAATGACTTACTCGCTAATGTTTTAAGGGCGAATATAAAACACTCATTCAACCAAATGGACAAGCAATTTATGTGCATAGAATTCAACTAGATATATCTTGACATAGTGAAAGGAATTGCCAGAACTTTCAGAAACTATATACTCAGTCAAGATTGTCGACTCGCTCCTAATTGCTTTATTGAAAAAAAAATGATAATAAGTTAGTGACCAACAAGGTTATTTATAGGAAACTGTGAGGGGGTGGAGAGGAGTGAGATGTTGCCTAGTACACTCGCTGCCTTACTGATCCAACACTAAATCCACACAGTTCATCATATACATTCAATAAATGGGGCAACCCATAGTCAATAGATTCCATCTGTTTGTTCAGCAACTACAACAGGAGGATTATTTAATAACGAGGCAACCGAGTTATTGTTAATTATAGAGGTAGGATTATGCTAGTCATAGTAGAACTGGTGGTAACTGAAAGTATAACCATTGGTACATAACGCTTTCTGAGTGGCAGTGGAGTAACACGATAGTTTATGATAAAACGGTACAAAATTAGTCGAGGTAGTAGTAGCCCGTGTCTTCAACATGTTCCATTTTTCTAGTTTATTCCGTGTCAGTTTTTCAATGTGCTATGGTATATTTTCCCCTGTATTCATGCCAGCAGTGGCTACAGAGAGTGTAGAGAGAAGTTTTCTACTTCTCTGTCCTTGTCTCATGCACTTAGATAATACATGATAGTCTTCAACGTAGCAGATAGACTCGGTGTAGATTTTCAAGTACTCTGCTGTCTGTCTTTACCACGTTCCATATATGATCATAATCATCTTAACCTTCACCTCTCCTCCCTTTCTCCTACTCCTCCTTTCTCTCGTTTCTTTAATCACTGCTAGTCCATCGTTTCCTCCTTTTCTTCCTCTTCAAAGCACTACTAGTACCACTGCTGCTGATGCTACTAACACAGTAACTACCATCATCGCACAGATCCCTACAACCATCTACAATGCCACCACTAGGACAGCCACCAGCACAGCAATCACCATCATCACACCAGTCGAAACTACTTTCAGTCACCATCGTCGCTAGAGCCATCAAGAACAACCAACACTGCGACTCACAACAACAATGACATCAACAATAACATCATCAACAACATCATCACCAGCAACAACAATGACATCATTACCACCACCACAAACAACAACAACAACAACAACAACGACATCATCACCATCACCAACAACAACTCATCATTCATCATCATGCCACCGACCCTTCCCTCAGATCCATAACCACCACCACCATCACAAAGCTTCCCATCAGGCTATACACACTCCACCTGTTACATTACCGTTTCCACGCACGATTTCTTCCCCTTACATCCCACCAATCTCTTCCCCGCTTCCCTCCCCAACCTTCCCCTTTCCTCTTCCCTCCCCAACCTTCCCCTTTCCTCTTCCCTCCTTCCCCTTAACACGGGTCTTCTTACCCCTCGAGTCTGGCACTCTCCCCTCATCCATTCCTCTCCCTACTCACTCTAATGGCAATGTTAGATTGTCTTTTTTCTTCCTCTATCCTGCCCTCGCCTTGCTGGAGGAGGAAACAGTTAGTTCCAGCCATCATGGCTGCCTGCTTGACAAGACAGAGGGTGAGGGAGGGGAGGAATCTTGGAATCACCGATTTCCATCTAGGAATGAGCCGTCTTGTTATTTCTGGTGTGTGTGTGTGTGTGTGTGTGTGTGTGTGTGTGTGTGTGTGTGCATGCGTACGTATTATATATGTATTGAATTTATATATTTTTGACTGTATATACCTCCTGGCCCCTCTGTTAACATTTATCCACCATTTTCATTCATTTCTGGTCTTCAAGGGTCAATCATAACTACTCTTGAAACTGTGTAATGTTTCTTTCCACTATTTGTCATCTAATTACTTCCATTTACTCCACTCCCTATGAATAAAGTGGTTCTTGTTAAGCAGTCATCTGTGATCCTGGGACCTCTATATCCTCATCTAAAATAGTATGTTTCTTTCTGTTTTATCTAATCCTCTCGGCAGTTTTTGTATTTAATGATCTTGTCATCCTTGGTTCTCGTGCTATTAGCTTGAGTTTTAAATCTTCGTAGACCAATCTTCGTCATATGCGAAGCCAATCTGGTGGAAAATCTTTGAATCTGGATCCTCAGAAAGTCAAAATAACACGTTTGTAAACAACTAAGTTAAGAAATTGGATTCAAATGCATGGCAAACCAGTTGCTAAACCGGCTGAACACTGCTCTAACCTCTCAAGTCTGAGTGGTCTAGTTATTAGAGCACTAATATGCAATTTTTAGGACTGATTATAACTTCGGTTTGAGTCCTGTTCGTTCTCTTAGTTACATTTCATATACTCAAGTTTGTTTATTACATTTATTAAGTGGGGGTTTCATGGTAGCAAGTGATTCTCCAAGTTGATTTTATCGTATATTGTGTATAATGTTCTAAACAAATATTCGTCTAGGGTCTTAAAAGCAGTTCATAAGTTCAATTTGCTAGCCTTGCATATGCTACAGAGATTATGCAAGATACTTATCTTTCTGTTAAATAATATATGTTATAATACCGTGTCTAGAACGTTTCACATAACCTTCGATGTCCTTGTTAGAAGTCAGGAAAAGCGAAGGAAATAAAGAGGACAAGTCAAGAGACAAGATGAGAATCCAGACGTTAGATCATTTGACAATGTACTAAGATAGACAGGCCTTTACAGACACAAAATTCGGACTAAAATTCATGTTGATAAATGGTTCAGAGAACCGACAAATTGATAAATAAGATACAATGTGCAACATTTGCGTATCTTTATTGAGGAAACGTTTCGCCACTGTGTGGCTAAACGTTTCCTAAATAAAGATACGCAAGTGTTGCACATGTGTCTGATTAATCAAGATTCATGTTAGGAAATTTGTACATAAGGACTGATTCAATAAGACGGCTTCTGTAAATTCTTGAAGAAGGATAGATAGCATCACATGTGTAAGCAAGCAGAACATTTCTTTTGTGTTGTTTAGATCTATCAGAGAGAAAGCGGTCAATTTCAGGAAAGTGTTGGAGATGCCAGAAGAGGCAGGAAATTAAATGAACACCAAAAACATGAGCGACTGGAGGAGAATGAACTAGATTACTGTAGCGAAGTGTATCATTAGATTGGCGAAATAAAAGTTTGATATCAAGATAAAACAGTGTTATTAAGATTTCGAAAAGGGAACAGAGAAAGAGAACGAAAGAGTGAGAGTGAGAGAGGGTGAAAGCGAGAGTGTGTGTGTGAGAGAGAGAGAGAGAGAGAGATGACCTCTTTTCTGAACACTGCTGTCAAGTTCCTGTTCCAGCAATGGAACCTCTTTTGTTATTTGCAAGAACTGTGTCAAAGTTGTGACTGTATATATGTGTGCTGTTGGGGGTTGGTGTGGTATACCCCATATAATAATTTTCATGCATAACGCAACACATACACACACCTTTGTCAATACTCGCCAAAGTGGTTGGGCCACTTACCAATATTACCCCCTCTTCACCCCTCCACCCACACTTTTCCCCATTTTCGATCCTTACCTATCCTTCTTCCTCCCACTTCACAAATTACCAAACCTCTGGTGAAACCATAGCATCGCAGCAAGATGGAGTTTATCTTCTTTAATAGCTGAAAAAAGGCTGTGGACCTGTAATTCGCTTCTATGATTACTGCTTAGTGCAGTGTAAATTGCATTCTTTGTAGAAAGAGGCAAATGTAGTCCCTGTTCACAAAAAGAAGAACAGACCAGTGTTACCCATGTCAATCACTGGCAAGATTCGTGAGACAAAAATTTCAGGGCAGATGACAGAGTTTTTCGACTATCTGTCGCTTCATTGTAACCGCCAATATGGGTTCAGAAAAGATCAGTCTGCTGTTGATCTGCTGTTAAATCTCTCCACCATGAGGCATCAGTCACTGGATGAATCCAAGATCAACTGTGTAATAACATCGGTGCTTTCGACCGAGTATGGCACCAGGAACTAGAGAGAAAACTGAAAGCATTAGGAGTCGCTGGCTCTGCTCTATGCCTCTTTAGTAGGAGTAGTTCTCAGTATGACAGAGTCAACAAGATACTCTATTGGTGAAAGTGTTCGAAGGGAAAGTATAACTGGGCCATTGTTGGCGAATGTTTACTTTACTGACCTTCTTCAACTCATTCCAGAATCACTTGCATATGCTGATAACTGTATACTAGCATTTGCTTAACCAAAAAAGGAAATGCCTACTGCTCTAGATTGCATCAATCACCAGCTTACAGCTATAACAGCCTGGGGAAAAGATGGCAAGTACGTTTGCAATTCAGAAAACACAAATGATAATGGTCTGTAGGCACCTTAATGGTAATGCTGAAGCAGTGGTAAGAATGATTGGAAAAGTGTTGGAACTCTGGGATGAAGTTGATATCCTTGGGTTGAAATTTGACTCCAAACCGACTACAAAGAACTACATAGTAAATCTCGTAAACAAAGAGGTTTGGAAGTGTACAGAACTTAGACGTATCTTGCATCTGCTCGACAGTAGAGGCTGCAAGACTGTACAAGACACATATGCGCTCATCCTGAGTATGCTCCAGAGAGAGAGTGAGAGAGAGAGAGAGAGAGAAACAGAAACATACGTACACACTCAGGCGCGCACACACGCACATACACACACAAACTAAATGAAGACACACAAGATCATGAAAAGGTATTGAGGTAGAAAGCTAGAGGTGAGCATAATGGGGAGACGAGGCTCACCTTTGTGAAGAACACACACACACACACACACACACACACACACACACACACACACACACACACACACAAAACAATTCTGCGAGGAATTGACAGGATTTTCCAGAGATGGGACGCGGAAACGAGGGGTCGCAATTGGAAGTTGAAGATTCAGATGAGTCAAAGGGATGTTAGGAAGTATTTCTTTACTCATAGAGTTGTCAGGAAGTGGAATAGTCTGGCAAGTGACGTAGTGGAAGCAGGAACCATACATAGTTTCTAGACAAGATTTTATAATGCTCATGGAGTAGGGAGAGAGAGGATCTAGTAGCAATCAGTGAAGAGGCGGCGACAGGAGCTCTGAATCGAACCCTGCAACCACAAATAGGTGGGTACAAATAAATAAGTACACACACACACACACACACACACACATACACACACACACACACACACACACACACCAACAACAACAACAACAACAACAACAACAACAACAACAACAATAAGGCTAGTTCCAGAGCTAAGGGGAATGTCCTATGAAGAAAGGTTAAGGGAAATCGGTCTGACGACACTGGAGGACAGTAGGGTCAGGGGAGACATGATAACGACATACAAAATACTGCGTGAAATAGACAAGGTGGACAGAGACAGGATGTTCCAGAGATGGGACACAGAAACAAGGGGTCACAATTGAAAGCTGAAGACTCAGATGAGCCAAAGGGATGTAGTGGAGGCAGGAACTATACATAATTTTAAGACGGGGTATGATAAAGCTCATGGAGCAGAGAGAGAGAGAGAGAGAGGGCCTAGTAGCGGTCGGTGAAGAGGCGGGGCCAGGAGCTGAGTCTCGAACCCTGCAACCACAATTAGGTGAGTACACACACACACACACACACACACACACACACACACACACACACACACACACACACACACACACACACACACACACACACACACACACACGCACACACGCACACGCACACACACACTGAGGATTCATATACGTCAACTGAAGCGAAGTAATCAAATTTTCTGGTGTATAATTCGAGTTATATGGGTGGATGAAGGACACATTGATTTCAAGGGCTGATGGTGTGGGGGAAACCCCATCACCAACCCCACCTCTCAACCCTCTCTCCCTAATACCCCTCACCAACCCCACCCTTCAATCCTCCATCTCCAACACCCATTACCAACTCACCTTCAACTCCCAACATCCCCAAGCCCCGTCACCAACTCTACCATCAACCCTCCACCCCAACACCCCTCACCAACCCTCCATCCCATCAGCCATCCCATCCATCCTCCAGTATATCTCACCAATTCCCCACAACTCTTCTCATTCTTCTTGCAACACCTATGTAGCTTCCCCTTCATTGCATCAGCCGTTCCAACAATCTTCCATATAGTAGAAAGCAGCTCTCCAATACCAGAGACTTCAGCACCAAAATATTGTAACAAAGGTTGTGTTCTTAAGGAAAATTTTGAGGCTGACTTAAATATACAAGAAGCAAATTTGACATTGCCACTGGAACAGAACTTTCAACAGTGTGAGGAAAAGAAGTGAGAAAATGTTGTCAGTTCCTTCACACCAAGATCGGTTTTGGGTTTTACATGATCTCTGCCTGTTCCAGCTCGGATATCTTCCTTGACCTGAACTGAGCGGGGAGATACTTCCGACGAGACTGGAATAGCGTCTCTATTGCCACTGTTCTGTCGTTTTCAGAGTTCTCAAAACGAGAGAATAGTTTTTTTTTCTGGTTGTAACAACATTGGACTTATTGTTTTCCCTGAAAAAAAAGTCTGTTAACATAATTAGTCCAAGATCTTTCACAAGTATCTTTTGCTCTATTTTTGTTTGTTTTTTTTGTTTGTGTGTGTGTGTGTGTGTTCTTCATTCTTTTTATGTCTAAACAGCAATAAGTTATTACCGCTGAACAACATGTATTTCTCCACTTTCATTGGAAAACTTTTCTTATATCTTCTTGCAATTTTCCTGCCTTATTCTGAGGCGATTTTTAATGTTTAGTTTTGTTTTGTCCACATATGATGATAAAAAACTGTAGCACGTGTTTTTATTTAAGTCTGCTGTAAGTAATAGGAGAGGTGCCAGGACCGTGCCTTGGGGTTCGGAGCGTTTTACTTCAGTAATGCTGGATTTCGATCTGTTTACTACTAATCTCTGTATTCTCTGTCAGACTTTGAAGCAAGACACTTCTCGTGGCTGAGGTAATGACCACCTCAACACTGCTTCTTCAATGTTGATGGGCTGATGCATCATCTTTGTCTATCTACTGCTTCTTCTGTCTACATGTACAGTCACTTATGTTCTCGAAGACCAGCGAATCTTCGAGAGGATATAAATTAAGTTTTACAGTGCTCTTCGAGCAACCATATAATGTTCAGTGGAGATAAGATTTAAGTGCTCTGATGTGGAGTGGAAGAATGGAGTTAAAAAATACGGAAACTAAATTCAGAACACACTCAAATCATTCAGGAGAGTAACAGTTTCATGTGCTAGAGTTAGGTGGGATAATGTCAAAAAATCTCACATTCAAGGATAAGACATTGTTGCTATTGCTACTGCGAGGAAAATGATTCGTTAGATAATTATATCTTTTAAGATAAGGGATGCTGTTTCATTGATCATACTCCTTATGTCACTTGTTCTCTCCCTGCTGGAATACTGATATATATTAACGGTCTCCTTCAAGACAGGCAAAATTACTGAGCTGGAAATATATGCAGAGAATTTTCACTGATCGTATACATTCAATCAAACATCTAAATTAGTGAGTGCGTTTGAAGTCCCTTCAACTGTATTCTTTGGAACATATGCGAGAAAGGTTTATAATTAACTACGCTTGGAAAATTTTGAAGGGACTGCTCCCTAACCTGCACGCTGAAATCACTCCGCATAAATACAAGAGACTTAGTATACAGTGTATATAGTACGCGACAAATATACTAAGAGGGAACTAAATGAGTAAGGAAAAAAAAACTCTGGGTATCTGACTCTGGTCCGTCCCGCAGACTGCTTGCTCACGATGCTTTACTCTAACAGGGTAAAGATCAAACCAATGAGTGGGACAATCAACTACTCGTCCAAACTAGCACTTGCAGCTGTCGTTAGTGGCAGACTGCAGGTCAAATGCAACGCGATTTTATCGCTCAAAGAGGCCTTTGTTGTCGTCTGCACTGCCGAGAAACTACTTACCACTGCTGCTACCACCACTCTACGTGATCAGAGATTTCTTGTCTTGACTTCCCCAGCTCTGAGGGCCAGGAGAACTGTATTTCTCAAGCGACTCGACAACCTCATCACTGCACAGGCCACTGAAGAAATCAAATCGTCTATCGAAGCACAGGACCCCTGGGCTAAGGTGGACTACATTACAAGAATACCCAACGCTTCATCCATGCTGAAGATCATCTTCAGCGACATCAACATGGCAACCAGAGCTCTATCTGAGGGCCTGGCTATTCACTACTTCCACATAAACCCAAACTTCATCGAAGAAGAAAAATTCCTACAAATCCCACACTGCTACAACTGCTACTCATACCTGCACACCACCAAAGACTGCACTGCCAAGGACAAAAAATTCTGTCCCACCTGTGACCTCGAGGGTCACGACTTCAAAAACTGCACCACTGCTGCACCACCTTTATAAATGCCTGAACTGCAAGAATGATCACCATACTCTCGCGGCCAGATGCCCTACCAGAAGAGGCATAGCCAAGAAACAATTCCATTAGCAAAATAAGCCCAACCCACAAACAACCTCATATGCCACTATCACCAAGCTTCATGCAGACACCACCAAGATTCTACAAGCCACGCAAGCAGCCTCCACCACTTCCCTGCCAGCTCTCACTGGCGACTCCACCAAAATCCTCTACTGCATCATGTATGCCCATGTACAGAACGCAGCTGAGCCTGGCTCCTTCAATACCACCACCAACGAACTCCTCAAGCTCAACAACATGCCGGGTTTCACATTCCCCACATCACCATCTTCCTCTGGGATTCTCAAATCCACTGCAAATGTCACCAACATTGTCGTTGCTCCACCCGACACTGAGTTAGCCCAACCAGAGACCTCTGAAATCTCAGAAGAACTCACCAACGAGAACCCACCACCACCTGCCTCCACCCCTACTGAGACCTCAGAAGAACCACCACCACCCACCTCCACCCTATCAGAAACCCCGGCTCGCCCAGCTCAGCCCCCACCAGCAACCCCACCGATCCTCAAACACGACTATGCCACGTTCTACACCATGAAACCATACAGCAGAACTCAGCCGACGACTCCAAGACAACACTGCAAAGTACACCGTTCACGGAACTCAACCTCCAACCCTACAATCCATACTCGACATCCTCAACGACAAAATACACATCCACCACTCCAAAATGAAGGTACTACACCTCACAAGAGCAAAATTCAACTCTGTCAGAAACGGCTCTGACAGCAGCACAGTCTAATCATCACCCACCAGCAACCAAAGTCCCCCTGCACTTTGCTATTTAGCTAAAGCTGGGGTGTGGCTCCAAATCGGCCCTGTTTTTCTAGACACCACTGCTATTCCACCCATCTCCTGCCAGGCACCTGAGACCCAGCCCTACTCTACTGACTTTGCTGCCAACAGCACATCTCGCTCCAGCACAAACCCCTGCAGTACCTCTGCACATCTCGCTCCTGAGTGGTCGGGCCACTCACCTCTCATACCCCACCTCCTGCTCCACCCTCCCAACTTCTTCCAATTTTCCATCCCTCCCCTCCCTCTTCCTTCTCATTCTCACCTATCCTCGGGTCAGAACCTCGAACCTCTGTCCCACAAGAGAGAGAGAGAGAGAGAGAGAGAGAGAGAGAGAGAGAAAGGGTCAGGTGCCTTGTAGATGAATGGTTGATAAATTAGACACATGTGCAACTTTTGGGTATCTTTATTCAGGAAACGTTTCGCCACACAGTGGCTTCGTCAGTCCATACAAAGGAGAATTGTGAAGAACAGTAGGAGAATGAGGTAATCAGTCCCTCAACTTTGAGTCGATGTGGTCAGTACATCAATCTTGAATAGAATACAGCATATGAGCGGAGAAGTGGCTTATATACCGTAGGCAGGAGAGGTGCAGCAGTCGTAGGTGGTGTTACATTTGTCCAATGTGGAAGTAGGTCGTGCCCAAGGGTTAGGCAAGCGAAGAATTCCCAAGTATTAAGATCCCAAGAAGATGCAGCGTCTGACAGGATTGTAGATGAATGGTTCAGAGAACCGACAAATTGATAAATTAGACACATGTGCCTGACTCCCGCATCCGGTTCCCCTCATAACTCCCGTTGTGTGGGATATGGGACCCTGCAATGTTTACAGAAAACAAGCTACAGAATAATATGGACAAATGAGAGTCGGCCCAGGACCTCATCTAACAACTATCAACTAATCTAGTGCCATTATGGAATGATGTTACCTGGGTGGATGTATAACCAACATGCTCTGGTTTTATACGGAATTTTGTATTAATGTAACAACACCATGAGTCTCGTTGTCACATTATACTGCTGTCACCAGAGACAGTTCTTAAGTATCCGCAGTATTCTCTACAGACACTAGAGAAATTCTCATGAAAATTCTTAATCCGAAAATCTCTTGAATACTGCGTACAAGACTTGAATATTCCTTGTCACTAAATATCGTGAACATTCTTTGTCATCCTGAATGTTCCTGATCACACAATGTCACGAATGTTCCCTAGTATCCCATTAACAAATCTAACGGATATTCCTTGCACAAAAAAAATCCTGAATATTCCAAAGTATTGCAATTTTAACCATTCACTTGTATTTCTAGATATTACTAGAATCCTGAATGTCCCCTTATCTCAAGGCTCCCAGTTGAGGCAATTCACTTGTCTGACTTTCTTGGGTCATCCTAGGCAACCCACATATATATTACTAAGTATAATAGTTGCATTTATATTAAACTACATAATTTTGAAGGAATAGTCACTCAGGTGGCATGGGTCCATGATGGTACTAGACTATACACAAATAACCCGCACATAAAAGAGAGAAGCTTATGACGACGTTTCGGTCCGACTTGGACCATTTACAAAGTCACACAGTGTGACTTTGTCAATGGTCCAAGTCGGACCGAAACGTCGTCGTAAGCTTCTCTCTTTTATGTGCGGGTTATTTGTGTATCGTTCCAGTCACGGTATTGTACCTTTTTTGTTATTTTTGGTACTAGACTAGTGAGATTCATTAGATGCCGTTTCTGGCTGACTGTCACTTGTCTATATTACTTTGTAACTTGCTTTTTGAAAACCTTGGAGAGTTCCCATACTCATGGTGGGGAAAAAAAGATCATAATGTGTGTGGCTGGCACCTGGTCCCCTTTCTTGGAGAATGATTCAGCGTCAGACACGCACCCTTAACTCGGAGAGAATTTTCACTTCCAGCTGTCTGTTAAAAACTATGCAACATTCCATAGTTCCTGATAAACTACAATAAAGTCAAAGTCTTTGTGCTAGTGTTTCCCATCCCTTGGTCTTGTTTTACATTATATATATATATATATATATATATATATATATATATATATATATATATATATATATATATATATATATATATATATATAAAATATATATACACATACAGAGAAAGATGGTAGTCAGCAGGACTCGATACTGCTACTGAGATGGACAAGATTCCCAGGCAGCGCTCTTATCCACTTGGCCACAAATTCCACATAAGCTGGGCAACCCGGTTCACTAGTAATGTTTCTTTCCCAGCCCGGGCACGTCAGTGAGGCTCAAGCATGGATTCAAGCTATTTCAATCTCCTCCTGTATGTTCTGACCTCACAAGCGATTTTTATATCAATGCACCACGCAGAAACGAGAGGGTATATACAGAAAAAGATCGCAGACCTATCGAGTCCTGCTGACTGCGATCTTTCTCTGTATATACCCGCTTGTTTCTGCATGGTGCATTTATATATATATATACATACATATATATATCAAAACACAACACTGTGACTAGCCGAGGATTCGAACCCATGTCGTTTTGGTTCGCAACATGGTGAGCGAAAATTCACGATGCTCTAACCCATGGGACCACCCAATGCTACAAAGATCATGCACCCAGCGGAGCTAGGTGATTTACAGTGACCCAAGGATGCCTCAAAGATAATATCATTCTACTCCCGGTTTGGTGTACTAACCTCTACAAGCAATATATATATTTCCTGTGGAGTGGCATTTAATCAATAACAACACTGCGACTAGCCGAAGACCCGAACCCGTGTCGTTTTAGCCTAGGTGTAGGTAGGTAGGGGGTGTGTAGACCAAGTGTTTACAGTGAAACATATAGGTGAACAGTATTTAGATAAGGGTAAAGAGGGTTTGTGGCATTTATGGATTTGGAAAAGGCGTATGACAAGGTGGATAGGGGGGGCAATGTGGCAGATGTTGCAGGTGTATGGTGTAGGAGGTAGGTTACGGAAAGCAGTGAAGAGTTTTTACGAGGATAGTGAGGCTCAGGTTAGAGTACGTAGGAGAGAGGGAGATTATTTCCCAGTAAAAGTAGGCCTCAGACAAGGATGTGTGATGTCACCATGGTTGTTCAATGTATTTATAGATGGGGTTGTAAGAGAAGTAAATGCTCGAGTCTTGGCAAGAGGTGTGGAGTTAAAAGATAAAGAATCAAACACAAAGTGGGAGTTGTCACAGTTGCTCTTTGCTGATGACACGGTGCTTTTGGGAGATTCTGAAGAGAAGTTGCAGAGGTTGGTGGATGAATTTGGTAGGGTGTGTAAAAGAAGAAAATTAAAAGTGAATATAGGAAAGAGTAATGTAATGAGGATAACAAAAAGATTAGGTGAAGAGAGATTGGATATCAGATTGGAAGGAGAGAAGAGTATGGAGGAAGTGATTGTATTCAGATATTTAGGAGTGGACGTGTCAGTGGATGGGTCTATGAAGTATGAGGTAAATCACAGAATTGATGAGGGAAAAAGGGTGAGTGGTGCACTTAGGAGTCTGTGGAGACAAAGAACTTTGTCCGTGGAAGCAATGTATGAGAGTATAGTTGTACCAACACTCTTGTATGGGTGTGAAGCATGGGTGATGAGTGTTGCAACGAGGAGAAGGCTGAAGGCAGTGGAGATGTCATGTCTGAGGGCAATATGTGGTGTGAATATAATTCAGAGAATTCGTAGTTTGGAAATTAGGAGAAGGTGTGGGATTACCAAAGCTGAGAAGGGGTTGTTAAGGTGGTTCGGACATGTAGAGAGAATGGAACAAAACGGAATGACTTTGAGAGTGTATAAATCTGTAGTGGAGGGAAGGCGGGGTAGGGGTCGTCCTAGAAAGTGTTGGATGGAGGGGGTAAAGGAGGTTTTGTGTGCGAGAGGCTTGGGTTTCCAGCAAGCGTGAATGAGCGTGTTTGATAGGAGTGAATGGAGACAAATGGTTTTTAAAACTTGGCGTGCTGTTGGAGTGTGAGCAAAGCAACATTTATGAAGGGATTCAGGGAAACCGGCAGGCCGGACTTGAGCCCTGAAGATGGGAAGTACAGGGCCTGCACTCTGAAGGAGGGGTGTTAATGCTGCAGTTTTATAGCTGTAGTGTAAAGCACCCTTCTGGCAAGACAATGATAGAGTGAATGATGATGAAAGTTTTTCTTTTTCGGGCCACCCTGCGTTGGTGGGAATATCGGCCCATGTGTTAATAAAATAAAAATAATATATATATATATATATATATATATATATATATATATATATATATATATATATATATATATATATATATATATATATATATATATATATATATATATATATATATATATATATATATATATGCAATAAGTTCACAGTAAACAGGTGATATATATATATATATATATATATATATATATATATATATATATATATATATATATATATATATATATATATATATATATATATATATATATATATATATATATATATATATAATCACCTGTTTACTGTGAACTTATTGCATATATATATATATATATATATATATATATATATATATATATATATATATATATATATATATATATGCAATAAGATCACAGTAAACAGGTGATATCACAATATACTAAACAAACACTGTGAAAAAAATAGCTAAATTCCAAGCGCTTTCGTCATTTCTCACATCAACAGGAAGACCTATAAACGGTCAAGATTACACCTCTCAATCACGTCACCACAAGAATACATCTCACAGGCGCGTTGCAACACCCGACTTTGTGAAACACACCCAAGCATTAAGATTTTTTTTATATCTAATGTATCATTAAACTCTTCCCAAATTATATTAATTATAAATGAATCCAATTTATATAAACCAAAAGAAATATTCATATTATTTTCAAAACTGCTTTTTATGAAACAAGATTCTATTATATTCTTCTCAACCATGGACTTGCTTGTTACAACTTTCTCAGCTTTTTGAAAACCAATTGGATGAATAAATAAAGCATTAGAATCTTGTCCAGTTCTAATGCTATATTTATGTTGTTTTAATCTTAGAGACTTTAACAAGTTTGACCGTAATAAACTTTATCGCAAATTTTACAAGGAATCTTATAGACACATCCGTTAGCATTTTGGGGGGAATTCTTTATCAAAATTTTTTTTTATTATATCAAGGGTGTTAAATACAACTTTGATATTAAAAATCTTAAGAAGAGAAGGCATATCAACCAAGTTTTCATGGTAAGGGAGAACCAACATATTTTTAGTTGAATAAGGTTGGTTGTCCCTTTTTGGACTGTAAAAAGTATTTCTAGCAATTTTAAAGGATTTATCAGTTACTTTAGTGGTTATTTTAGATCATAAGCAAGTTTTTTGTATATGATACATTAGACAATTAAAAAATCTTAATGTTTGGGTAAAGTATCAGGTGTGTTTCACAGAATCGGGTGTTGTCACGCGTCTGTGAGGTGTAGTCTTATTATGGTGACGTGATTGTGAGGTGTAGTATATATACCGAGTCTCTGAAAGAGGTAGTTGGCCTCTCTGGGCCAGAGAGAGAGGGACAATGAGAGCAAGAGTGAGAGAGAGAGAGAGACGGGGAGATGGAGAGAGAGAAGGGAAGAACGCAGAAAGGAAGGAAGGAAATGAACACTTTTACCGTCAGTCAATCAATGTCTCGCAGGAAGCATGCTAATATCACAGTTCAGATATACCTCTTTCAGAGTGTGTTTACTTCCCACTTCCAATACTCAAGTCCTTCAAACCGGTTCCCCTGTAGCCCTTTATAAATGTTACTTTTCTCACATTCCAACAGCACACCATCCACCTATTCTTATCTAACATGCTCACACAATCCTGTTGGATGTCCAAGCTCACAGAACTCAGTGCCTTCTTTTCCCCTCTCTCTAATCCTTTCTGTGATGATCCTTCCGTCCATGATTTATTCACTCTCTTAGTCGTCCAGGTTTTCCTCCCTCTAGCCTCTTTAAATGTCCAAACCATCTCAACACCCCCTCTCAGTTCTCTTAATTATTTTGGCAAACCCACACATTCATTATATAATTTATACTGGATAATTTTAGCATGCTTTTTAATTATTGTTTATATATTGTATGCTTGTCACTCGAAGTTTGCTAGTCAGTTATAATGTGATACAAAATTATAGTCTGCAGGTTTGTTATAGAATAATTAATATATAGTTAGCTATGTTGAAAATTATAATATGATAAAAAAATATACTGTAATATCCAATATGAGTATAGCATGCTGGGTAAAGTTATCACTAGAGTATACTGTACAGTTCTAGCATGCTTGGCAATTGTAGTATCCTAGACAGTTACAGAATGCTGGAAAATTATAATATGGTGATTAATTATATTATGCTACACAATTATAAAGTTCTTGAAAATTATGGTTTGCTGGACAGTTATAGTATGCTGTAGAATTACTGTACAGTTACAGTATAGTGGGCTATTTGAGTTTTTTGGAAAAGTAAAGTATTTTGTATAAATATAGTGTTCTTGGTTATTACAGTACGCTGGAAAAGTGTAGAATGCTGGATAATACTACTGGACGGTTAGAGTATGTTGGACAACTATGTGATGGACAACCAGGATATGTTGGATGAGTTTGGTGTATTGGCAGTGATGGAGTATAATGTTGCATCTACTTTTATTCTTTCAAGGTTGAATTGTTGAAGCTGTCAAAAAAGTAGCTCTGTCAAGGTGGGTGTTAAAGCGTGTGGAGAATACGTTTTCCTGGAGTGACAATGGCTGCTGGCTATGGAATGTTGGTATATACAGTAATTGCTAATATATATGCAGATGGTTGCCTCTGTACTCACCTATTTGTACTCACCTATTTGTGGTTGAATGGGTCGATTCATAGCCCTTAGCCCCGCCTCTTCATTGATCGCTACTAGGTCTTCTTTCTCCCTGCTCTGAGCTTTATCAAACCTCGTCTTAAAACTATGTATGGCCCCTGCCTCCACTACGTTACTTTCCAGACTATTTCACTTCCTGACAATTCTGTGATTAAAGAAATACTTTCTAACATCCCTCTGGCTCATCTGAATCTTCAACTTCCAATTGTGACTTCTTGTTTCTGTGTCCCATCTCTGGAACATCCTATCTCTGCCCACCATGTCAATTCCTCGCAGCATTTTATACGTCGTTATCATGTCTCCCCTAGCCCTCCTGTCCTCCAGCGTCGTAAGGCCAATTTTCCCTTAACCTTTCTTCGTAGAACATTCCTCTTAGCTCTAGGATTAGTTTTGTTTCAAACCTTTGCACTTTGTCTAATTTCTTGACATGGTTGACCAGGTGTGAGTTCCAAACTGGTGCTGCATAATCCAATATGGGCCTGACGTACACGGTGTACAGAGTCTTCAGCGATTCCTTACTGAGGTATCGGAACGCTATTCTTAGGTTTGCCAGGTGCCCATATGCTGCAGCAGTTATCTGGTTGAGGTGCGCCTCCGATGTACTCGGTATCACCCCAAGATCCCTTTTCTTGAGTGAGGTTTGAAGGCAGTCTTTGGCCACCTAGCTTATACTCTGTCTGCGGTTTTCTTTGCCCTTCCTCGATCTTCACGACTTTGCATTTAGCAGGGTTAAATTCGAGGAGCCAGTTGCTTGACCAGGCTTGCAGCCTGTCCATGTCTCTTTGTAGTCCTGCCTGATCCTCATCCGATTTAATCCTCCCCATTTACTTCACATTGTTTGCAAACAGGGACACGTCTGAGTCTATCGATTCCGTCATGTCATTCACATATTCCAAAAACAGCACTGGTCCTTGGACTGACCCCTGTGGAACCCCGCTCGTCACAGGCGCCCAGTCTAACACCTCGTCACGTACCATGACTGGATGAGCGTGAAAATCGTGAGAATGATGTACATAGCTTATGTTATGTTCTTAATTGATTATGCTGCTTTCATGTTAATATTAGCTAGGGAAAGTTCTCTCCGATCCTTGGTGTTAATGCAAAATAAAGCTCTCATAGGGTGTCCACTAAGGGTATCCTCTCGCCCAATTCCTCTTCTGCATAGCGGTTAGGGAAACCACTGTTAAACTGACCAAAAAAACTAACATCTAGTTCCTGGATGATAGCACACTGACAGGCACAAAGGGTTGTTTCTAGCAAATCTTGCTCAAGTAAGGACACGAGAAGAGGCTATGAGACTCATCCTTAATCCATCCATATGCGAAATTGTCTCAGCCTATCAGCAAGTCTTCGATACAATGAGATACATACTACAAAGTACGTCAGCCATTTCCCCCATAAACAGTCATACTTGGAGCACCTCTTAGAACTGATACATTTGATGATTCTTGAGAAAAAAAATTGACGATTTGAGGAGAATGGAACAACGAATTGGCTACTTTGAAAAGAACGATGGCTTGTACCTTCTCAAAAAGTGCTAACACGTTCCCCAAGATGTGCGCCTACATATGACGACCGTAAATTACATTAATATGACAGTCTCCTGAGACGGACATTCACAAAAGTTCTCAGAATAGAAGGCATTGGTGTTCCCAAGCCTTCTCAGACTGTGCTTCCTGCATTTTCTCTTCATTTGTGGAATCCAGTGAACTTTTATCAGCGATTCACCCTGAACACCTTAGGAATAATATAGGGGGTTCGTGACCAATAGTTAATTGATTGATGCCAGGCTTTGGGATAAACTAACAGGCTCTACAACCAGACCTCTTCTCCCCAGCAACTACAAATATTCACACTATGATGGCTCAGTAGTGGAGAATATAGCCTCAGTAATACTCCTTAAAAGAGTGTTGGGAAAAGACAGCTCTCTTCTTGGCAGTGAGAGCTCATCATGCGAGAGATTTTCTTTTGGCTGTCCCCAGTTCCACTTTAGGCACATAGCTTGAACTACAGGCCATCTGCACTGGTGTTGCCCTTTTCTCTACCTCTATTTTTGCTGAATATATGTGTATCTGCGCCACTACAACGATGGACTGATTTGGATACTATGGTATTGCTCGCTTGTTTTTAATGTATATAGAAAACCAACACATTCAGATGATTGTCTACTTGTTTTTTCCTCTCTTCCGAATCTAAAAGAAGTATCATTGCGGGCTTATTGTTCAGTGCATACCGAATTTGCAATTCGAAGTTCTTAGGCTTAATATATATACAAAACATCCACTGATACCTAATATAACAAACTACTTTCATTATGCATTATGTCATATCTTGTATACTTATTTATTTTCTCTTTCTTAAAATATATATTACCTGTTACCAATCCTTTTTCTGTATAAAGTTTAGTTAAAGTCTTCATTCTTATCAATTACCTATAGCATCCCAAACTTACCTACTATGCCCTCTACAACTGCTTCTCTTACTTAGCATTCAGGTGCTCTACCACAATTACTGTCTCACTTGGTTCAAAACTCCCTAAACCCTCACTTAAAATATTACGACCAGCTGGGAATCGAACAGGTGTTCATTTAGCTAGCTAAACTCTCGACGCATTAGTCCACTACGCCACCATGCTTCAAGATGTTACCTGTTCAGTAAGTACACCAGACTGCAACACCTAACGCTGAGCACATTCGTGGCTGTGGAAAACTACAGGAACTAATTTCATTCTCCTTCCGGTTGGATTCAAGTCTTACAGGCAGTATACACAGTACGTCCGCGGAAACTGGTGTAAAGCAAATAACATACTACAAGCCGGGGATCGAACCAGAGTCATTTAGCCAGCCTCGCGGGATGCTAACTATATATTTTTTTTTATTTACCACATCGGCCGTTTCCCACCAAGGGAGGGTGGCCCGAAAAAAACTTACATCATTCACTCCATCACTGTCTTGCCAGAGGCATGCTTACACTACAGTTATAAAATTATAATATTAACACACCTTCAGAGTGCCGGCACTGTACTTCCCATCTCCAGGAATCGAGTCAGGCCTGTCGGTTTCCCTGAATCCCTTCATAAATGTTACCTTGCTTACACTCCAACAGCACGTCAAGTTGTAAAAAACATTTGTCTCCATTTGCTCGTATCTAACACGCCCCTCGCAAACAAAACCTCCTTTACCCCCTCCCTCCAACATTTCCTAGGCCGGCCCTACCCTGCCTTCCCTTTACTACAGATTTATACACTCTCGAAGTCATTCTATTTCGTTTCACCCTCTCTACATGTCCAAACCATCTCAATAACCCCTCCTCAGCCCTCTAGATAATAGTTTTGGTAACCACACACCTCCTCCTAATCTCCAAACAATGGATTCTCTGTATTATATTCAAACCACACATTGCCCTCAGACATGACATCTCCACTTGCACGTGTAGGTACTATAGATATTATTGGTATAAAAGAGACCTGGTTCAACCTGAAAGAGGTCAACAGGAAGGGTGGTGGTGTGGCGATGTATGTCAGAGAAAATTTAAATTGTTGTCTTAGACATGATATAAGATTAGAAACATCGAACACAGAATCTGTTTGGCTACAGTTTCTCGAGGGACGTGACAAATTAATTTTGGGTGTGATTCATAGGCCCGCAAACCTTGATAGTGAGTGCAGTAAGCTGTTATGGGACGAAATTCATAAGGCATCTAGATATGAAAATATTGTGATAATGGGAGATTTTTAAATTTAGACAAATTGATTGGAACAATATGACAGGAAATCTTGAGTCTACTGACTTTCTTGATACGGTTCAGGATTGCTTTTTAGAACAGGTTGTGACAGAACCAACTAGAGGCAACAATCTGCTTGACTTAGTTCTTGCCAACAAAGATTCACTAATTAATAATCTTGAGGTTAATGATGAGCTTTGGGAAAGTGATCACAAATCACTTAGTTTCAATATACTATGGAATTATCCAAATAACTGCAATCAAATCTGTCCCAGATTTTCGCTTGGTCAACTTCATGGGACTGAAAAATTACCTGGGTGGGCTAAATTGGGATGTCCTGACTATGGGTCAGGTAGGTGATCTTTGTTGCCAATAAAACGTTATATATATATATATATATATATATATATATATATATATATATATATATATATATATATATATATAGGGAGGTACCACCTCTAGAACTGGTATAGGGACCCTCATGCTCAGAGAAAAGAATAAACGTGCTTCAGGGAAAACTCAAGGTTCTCCCTGAAGCTGATGGAGAATTTTCTGCTACCACCCCCTATATTATATATATATATATATATAGTATATATATAAGCAGTAGGTACCTGACCACCGAAGGGTACACGTCTACTGGCTTTAGTAACAGTATGTACCAGAGCGCCTCGCTGTACACACCTAAGCAGTAGGTACCTGACCACCGAAGGGTACACGTCTACTGGCTTTAGAAATATTATGTACCTGAGCGCCTCGCTGTACACACCTAAGCAGTAGGTACCTGACCACCGAAGGGTACACGTCTACTGGCTTGAACATTAAGTACCTGAACTCCTCAGGGTACACGTCTATGCAGTAGGTACCTGACCACCGAATCGTACCTATCTACTGGCGTTAGAAGAACCGCTCACCGCAGCTCACTGAGTCTGTTGGCCTCAGTTACTTGACGGCCGCATTCAGTGAGCTTGCAGCATGGTGTTCGGCTAGCGGTGTGTCAACCGCCTTTGGAGAGGATTTACTGGACTACCGGTGATGTCTGTGGACTCACCGTCTACGTTGATCAACTGTGGGCCGGAGTCGTCAGATGCTGTTTAGTGGGACATTACATGAAGAAAAGGTTGGAGTGTTACACTGAACTGGGCCAGGACCGTAGTGTGACACTGAGGGACGTACGATGGAGTGGAACACTGAGATATGCACAGGACCGTAGTGGAACACTGAGATGAAAAGGGTGTCGTGGGACACTGAAGATGGCCTGGTTGTAGTGTACATTGAACAGTGTCGTGTGACTGACTTCGTGTCGTGAGAGGCAGTTGATTGTAATTTATTATTATAAAAATGTTATTTATAATTTATTGTTTTAGCATAGAGAGATATATATATATAGTGACAGTAGTGTCAAGAGTTGTACCCTGTGTAGGGTTATTAATTATATTTTAGTAAAATGCTGATTATAATTTATTATAGTAACATGTACATATTATTATATCATAGTTCAAATACCTCTAGACCAAAGATAGTTGATTTTTATATATTAAAGATTAATTTATATTAATGTGTGTATTTATGTATCCCGAACTCTTTATTACAAAAGGAGTAAATCATAATACCATCTTCTCTTAAAAATTACTTTTTTTGTAATAATATATATATATATATATATATATATATATATATATATATATATATATAAAGTTGTTACATTTTACTTAGGTTATCTTATAAAAAATCAATAATAAAACTGATGAATTACATTTTCTTTAATTAGTTACATACAAGAGTCCAACTTTAGTGTCATTTACAACTTACATCATCCAATACTTCACGTGACGTCAGAGAATACGAGCTGTAAATTTGTTAAAAGACGGTTCTTTTGTTGTCGCTCCATTGCCTACAAAAAGGAGACCTCTAAAACTATTATTATATATATTTGTATCTCTCGTTGAAAATTGAAAGAGAGAAGGGGAGGTGGGGGAAAATTCTATTGAAGAGTAATTGCTAAAATTGTTTCTATTACAGGATATTCTGGGGTAGGTGGCAGGGATTATTGGGAACCAGAGATATATAGCTCAGTCACGTGGAGATGTAATTCAGTTAGTTACATACAATATTCTGCGAAATTTTGCACAATGAAGGCAGGGCAGACTCAAAAATCCTCTTTTGTATATTTGTCAATTATGACAGTACATTAACATTTTTTTCCTCTTTTGTGCAGGCAGTGTGATGGAGCGTGTCTGGTTGCTGCTGGGGCTCCTGGCCCTCACCAGCGCCATGGTAAGTGCCATGATTTTCTTGTATTATCATTAATCACGTACCTCAGACTAACGTGAAGTGTAAACCTGTGTGGGTCATCCATCGCAAGGAGTGGTGGATGCTCGATCCTCCGTCCGTTAATTATTGAACGAACGCACTGCTGTGCCATCAGGCTAACATCAGCCACTGTCATTTCATACAGTCTGGCACCACTGACGGACCTACTAGCTTCCCTTAAATAATATATTGTTATCAGTCCTTTTACACCTGTTTAGATCAATACTATATCAGTGTCTTCTCCAGTAGCATTTACCATTGTTAGTTAAAAAAGTCATTTTAAAATTTAAATTTGATATTTTTCTGTGTAAAAGGTCGGAAAATTTGGCAAGAAATTCTGTAAAATGACAGTATGTGCAGAGCGAGGCTTTAACATGTAAATAAATGTAGACGCTAATATCACTTCTACTTCCTCATTGGTTTTACAGTGGTTTTACAGTGGTTTTACAGTGGTTTTACAGTGGTTTTACAGTGCTTTTACAGTGGTTTTACAGTGGTTTTCACTTTTCCTCTTATTATTAAATCCATGAATGTGTTCTACGTAGAGTAAAAAACGCTTGTATCTCATGTGTTGGGGACACGATGAACTTATTGGTAAGGAAAACAACGAAGTCTAGCAATTCATATTGACTTCCCTGAAAATAGAACAAAATCAGGGAACTTCAAGCATAGCCAATACACTAGCAAAGCTAATATTATAGCATGCAAGCCATCAGCAAGTGCAGCTGACACATCTGGTCACCTTACATTAATCTGTATGTAATGTTTTATGCCAGTCACTGTACTGCTGTGATAAACTTGTTAAAACAAAAAACTCGTATCTAAATCATAATTAGCTCTGCGCTTAATGTCTGTTTACTGCGTACGTTTCTGCTAGCTTCCTCGAAGAGTGAAAAAGAAAGCAAATAAAAATTTCCATCCTCTACCCATGTAATGAACATGGGAAAATCGTTAATTAAATACAAGTGGACAATAAACTAAGGAAGCAGGGACAGATTGGGAGTATAAATTAAGATCCAATAACCTTTGGCATCGCCATGAAGCACTTACCATGGATCAGTACAATAGACACAGATGAACTAAAGGGAGATTCATTTTAATATCAATAACGAGCGATTTTTACAGAGAATTTACTTCCTTTCTGTTTAAAAATCTCATAACATACAGCTTTTGTTACCACTCCACTGCTTTTTTTTTTTCGAAGGAGGAATGTTTACGTCACTCTGAGGAAAAAAATATCATTGATCTGATAATATGAAAAAGGATCAAATTCTCCGCATTAATAAATACTAATGATAGACATTAATGCATTTAATCGAAAGTAAATTCTAAACCGTTGTGAGACAGAGGAATCATGAAGAACAGTTAAGAAACTGAGGGATCATGAACAGTTAAGAAACTGAGGAATCATGAAGAACATTTAAGAAACTGAGGAATCATGAAGAACAGTTAAGAAACTGAGGAATCATGAAGAACAGTTAAGAAACTGAGGGATCATGAAGAACATTTAAGAAACTGAGGAATCATGAAGAACAGTTAAGAAACTGAGGGATCATGAAGAACAGTTAAGAAACTGAGGGATCATGAAGAACATTTAAGAAACTGAGGGATCATGAAGAACATTTAAGAAACTGAGGGATCATGAAGAACAGTTAAGAAACTGAGGGACCATGAAGAACAGTTAAACTGAGGGATCATAAAGAACATTTAAGAAACTGAGGGATCATGAAGAACATTTAAGAAACTGAGGGATCATGAACATTTAAGAAACTGAGGGATCATGAAGAACAGCTGAGACTGAGGGGTCATGAAGGGCAGTTGTGAGACTGAGGGGTCATAAAGGGCAGTCGTGAGACTGAGGGGTCATGAAGGGCAGTTGAGACTGAGGGGTTATTGAAGAGTTGTGAGACTGAGGGGTCATGAAGGGCAGTTGAGACTGAGGGGTCATTGAATAGTTGTGAGACTGAGGGGTCATGAAGGGCAGTTGTGAGACTGAGGGGTCATGAAGGGCAGTTGTGAGACTGAGGGGTCATGAAGGGCAGTTGTGAGACTGAGGGGTCATGAAGGGCAGTTGTGAGACTGAGGGGTCACGAAGGGCAGTTGTGAGACTGAGGGGTCATTGAATAGTTGTGAGACTGAAGGGTCATTGAATAGTTGTGAGACTGAGAGGTCATCGAATAGTTATGAGACTGAGGGGTCATGAAGAACACCTGTGAGATTGTGGGGTCAGGAAAAACCTTGTGAGGCTCATGAGTCAGGAAAACCTTTGTAAGATTGAGTGTAGAAAAAAAATGTTGTGAGACTGAGGACTCAGAAAAGCAGTTATGAAACTGAGTAATCAGGAAAACCATTTGAGGATGAGGTTCAGAAAAACATTTGTAAAACTGAGAAAGCAACAAGTTTCAAGGGTCAGTGTGAAGGTTCACTCAGCCGTATCAGATCCTAAAAGAGTATTTGATAAGGCCGGGTCCTCCTTACGGAAATATAAAGATAGAAAATTCAATAATAACATAAGATAATCACTTTTATTAAGCATTAAAATTAATAAAGAATATAAAACACTCAAACATGAAATTAATCCTACTTTAAGCAAAAATGAAAACTGAAATATATAAATAATTAGTGATTCAAAGTTAATGTGTACACGCTGATGTAGTGTAAAATGGTGCCGAGCCGTTGTTGATGATGGGGAGGGGGGGGGGCGGGGTTCACAGCTGGTCGTGACTGTAGACACAGAATACAGTATCCTCATCACGCTTATATATTCTGTCGAGGAGAGGTTGACGGATCCTCTGATCACCACAGTACTGTTGAAGCAGATAAGCAGCCAGTCAAGAGTCACCATGAACGCTGTGGAGTTACAACTGGAAGAAGGCTGTTTGAATGGTGTGTAGCTGACTGGATGGTCGGCTACGTGTGGAAGGGAGACTAGCGTAGGTAGAGAGGTCCAGATGACGTTTCCTATCTTGGCAAGATCAAGGCTGTTCTTATCTTTATCCCGCATGAGCCGGATTACCCGAGCCGACAATCAAGGCTAAAAATTAAAAAAAAAAAACTAAGTTACACATCACTCGATAAATCACACACGCGATAGGTGTACGACCTTTAAAAGAAATGGTGAGGATTAAAAGATGACATAACACTACGTAAATTCAAAGCAAGGCAGGAATAAATTGGAGTCTGAAACCTTAAACAAGAGTGAAGCTCTTGTTGAAACCAACTTAACCCAAAACATAATTTAGACAGGAGTGGAACGAATACTTACAGATTTGATGGCAGCCGCAAGTCAAGTGACCAACCACAGGTCGGACACACGCTCGTCATCTCCCACCGGGAGCAGAAGAGGAAGGTGGGTAGTGGGAACTATGCACCAACCCTAACTGAACCAGCAGACTGCCCAACAAACTATCACCACCATTCATTCATACTTTCACCACTCCTGTCTAATGAACTTATCCCTCGCAGTCAGAAAAACCGTTAAGAGACTCAGGGGTCATGAAACCCATTGATAGATTTATGAGTCAGGAAAACCATTGTGAGACTGAAGGGGCAGGAAGCCAGTTGTGAGATTATGAGAATGAATGGTTCAGGAAATTCGTTGTGAGAATGAAGAATTCGGGAAAACCGTTGTGATATTAGGGGTCATAAATATTGCTCTGATTCTAAGTGGGGTCAGGAAAAAAATATGAGACTCAGTGATCACAAAACTTTTTTTCATAGGGGTGATAAAAGCTGTTAGAAAGCTGATTAGTCAGGAAAACAGCTGCGAGGTTGAATAGTTAGGAAAACCGTTGTGAAACTGTAAGGCTCAAGGTGCAGGAAAACGGTTGTGACGCTGAGGACTCATGAACAGTATTGGGAGACAGAGGGGTCAGGAAAACCACTGTGAGGCGCAGGAAAACAGTTGAGACTGAGGATTTGTGGGGAAACAATTGTCAAACAACGTGAGTTAGGAAAACTGCTGTAAACCATTGAAAACCACTGAGAGAGTGATAGGTCAGGAAAACCGATCTCAGGCTAAGGGGTCAGGAAAACCGATCTCAGGCTGAGGGGTCAGGAAAACCGATCTCAGGCTGAGGGTTCAGGAAAACCGTAGTGAAGCTGAAGGGTCTGGAAAACTTGTGAAACTGAGATGTGAGATTGAGGGGTCAGGAAAACCACTGTGATTCTGAGAGCTCATGAAATCAATAGGAACTGAAGAGTTAAGAACACCATTGTAAGGCTGAAGTGTCAGGAAAATAACTGTGAGCCTCTGAGGTTGTAAAAACTCTTGTAAGGCTGAGGATTCAGGAAAATTGTCAGATTGCAGGAGTCAGGAAAACGGCTGTAACACTGTTGAGTATTGAAAACCGTAGTGAGACTGAGGGGACAGAGAAATTTTGTGAATCTGAATTGTCAAGAAAACCGTTGTAAGACGTTATCGTCAAGACAATCATTGTGAGTTTGTGGGATTATGAAAATCGTTATAAGACTGAGGAACCAGGAATATCGGTCTCAGGCTGAGGGGTCATGAAAATCGCTGTGAGCCTGAGTGGTCAAGGAAACCTTTGTAGGCGTAAATATTCCGGAAAACCATTGTGAGAGTGAGGTGGTCAGGAAACGATTGTACGATTGTTGGGTGTTAAAAACCGTTGTAAGACAAAGAGGTCAAGAAAACTGTTGCGAGACTGAGAAGTCAGAAAAACCGTTTTGAGGTTGATGAGATCACTGATGTAAGGCTGACTGGTTATGAAAACTATTGTAAGACTGGAGGCCCTGAAAAACTGTGAGACTGTGTAGTCAGAAAAACCACTGTGAGACTGAGGGGTCATAATAACTGTTGCCAGACGGTTAGGAAAGCCGTTGTGGGACTCAGGGGTGAGAAAAACCATTTTGAGGCTGAGCAATTAGGAAAATCTTTGTGACTGACAAATCAGAAAAAAAACCTGTTGGAAGATTGAGGGGGTGTTGCAAATACGATGACTACACTATAGTTATCAAGCAGAGAATACTAGAAGTTCAAACTATTCCTATCATCTAGCCAGTTTCTGGCTTGTGACGGGTTTGCCTGTAGTAACTCTTCAACTAAGGGAAGCAGGACCAGTTACTTTCACAAATAGCTCTTTTAAGCTGGCTTTTGTAAGAAAGTTGCAACTTGGAGATTTATAGGGCTCAAGCTTGGAAAAAGTTTAGGACATAAATTATTTGGAAGTTTTCCTATGTGACTTTGAAGCCAAAAACAAAAGTACGGAAATAATAGCTGCCTAGCATAAAGAAAAAATACTTAGAACTTTGTTCCATCGAGCTTGCTAACTCAATTGCGACTTCAAATATAGAATCAACACACTAAAAGCACATAAAAACACCTAAATTTATCTCAGTAGCAGATTTAACATATTTTGTTGTGGTCTAATTTTATTTTCCTTAACAGATGTTAAATTTGATGACAAACGTATGCATTAAAGCCTCGACGTTCTCGTTTATGGCTCTGAAATTTGAAACATATTTTAATTTTGCTGCGTATTGTTACATCTGACCAGAACTTCAACATCATATAAACTAATTTAGTGATTCTCTGTACTTATACGTTGGAATTCATCATTATCATCCTCAGTGCAACAGAGCATTTATGCTGTTGTTTAAAAGATTTTTTCCCGATGTAGGATTTGACACATTCGGCGAAAGAAATCTGGTTGTCATATGAACATTTGAATGGAGAAACAGTGCACAAGCATACTGGCCCCTACTAGGTAGGTCCTGCCCAAATGGAACCATTTCCACCAACATATTTGTCCAGTAATTGAGGCACTTTGGCAAGACTAGGGTATCTTTATTGTGGAAACGTTTCGTCAACAAGTGGCTTCCTCGGTCCACTGCAGAAGTGAATGGTGGAAGAAGTGATGGAGTTCGAGGTAGTCAGTCCCACAACCTTGAGTCGATGTGTTCAGTTCAACAATCTTTGTCCAACCCATTCCCAGATATGCCCTAGAAATTAATCTTAATTCTTCTTGATAGGCAATTCCTAATCAAACCCAACTCTTCTTACTCATCTGCCCTATTCGGCAGATTGTTCCACTCGTCAACAACTCAGTTCCCGAAATAGTACTTTCCTACATGTTTTCAAAATCTAAATTTTTATATTTAAATCCGTTATTTCGAGTAATTTCTTGGTTCGACATCCTCACTATTTTAGTTGTTTCACCTTTGTATGTGTTTGTCCTCCTCACATTATGACAGATTTCTTTACAGTGAATTTCTTTTGTCATTCTTTTTTGTAATCTCTCCAGTGCATTAATATCCAAAACTGAGCTGCATAATCTAAGTAAAATTTTACTAATGAGGTAGATGAAGACGTATGTGTTTTTTAATACCTAGTTTTATTGCTAACTTAATATATGTTAGTATTTGTATGAATTTATAAATGGAAAAAAAGGGTGTTCAACTTTACGGCGATTTCCGCTTTACGGCGGTAGCCTGGAACCTAACCTGCCGTGTAAGTGGGGCCCTACTGTATCAAGCCAAGTCTTGATCTGTGCATATGAGTGTTTAGCTACATACTGTCCAGTCTTATTAATGATATATAGAAATGTAAAATAATCTTTTAATGGAGAATTAGGCACACATACAACATTTTGGTATCTTTATCTGATAGACTTAAAGCCATCCAGTAGCTTTATCAATACAAAACAGGAATATTAAAGGAAGAAGAAGTAATCAATCCCTTAGCCTCGTGGAATTATTTACAGAAGACAGCACAAGGTGAAGAAGTCAGTCCCTTAGCCAAGGAGTAAGTATTGAACACTGTAGTCTTCATGAATCTGAAGACCAGACAGGAAGATAGACGCTTATATACTGGAGTCAGACGAGTTGTAGCAGATGAAGATATTGTTACTGGTAGGCGGGACCCATCAGTGGAAGTAGGTCATGGCCAACAGTTGGGCCACAGGTTGGTGGGTAGACAGTGGAAGCGTCGTTTGTTTCAAGATTGTTGTGCCTCACAAGTAGAATAGATGCTTCAGCAAACGTGTGTCTGGCAATCCTCAGATTAGCTTACAGAAGCTTAAGCAAGGAGTCTCTCAAAGCATATAATGAGGGCAGTATTAGAATATGCCGCACCATTATCAAACCAACACCTATTTAAGCATGTCAAGAAACTAGAGAAAGTGCAAAAGTTAGCAAAGGGATATTTGCTATGAGGAGATATTAAGGAAAGAAGGACTTCGGGTGATATGGTAACAGCGTAGAAAATACTAAGAGGAATTGATTAGGTGGACAGGGACAGATTGTTTGAGAAAGACGAAACATGTACAGCAGACACAGATGGATACTGAAAACACAGATTAGTCAAGAGCATGTTAAGATGTATTAATTTAGTCATAGAGTGGTCATGAAGTGGAACAGACTGGACAGTAGAGTGGTAGAGGCAGGATTCTTACAGTGTATTAAGTAAGAGGTGTGATAAGGCTCTGGATGCCTGGAGAGAGCGAATCTAATAGTGGAAAGAGAACATGTGAAGTCAGGAGCTGAGATTCGACCCCTGCAACCACGTATTGACGAGCATATATTGGTGAGTACACATATACACAAACCCTTAACACACTCAAATAGACAGACAGACGTGGACGACGACTCCCTGACATGCAACAGACATGTTCAGGAATAACGGTGTTAAGGATGGTCTTTCATCAACAACAGCAAACCTCCATGTAAAAGAAATCCTCTTTGATAGCGCCACTGAACTAGAGTTCTTTGTCACAGCTTGCCACACTAAAGTTCAGTTTTATTATCAACTGCATTTAATGAAAAACAAAGTTCTGAGGGTTTATACGAAGGTGTGAGTTTGGTACAACGTTGTGAGTGTCGGTATAATGTTATGTGTTGGGACAAAGTTTTGAGTGTTGATAGAAAGTTGTGAGCGCTGGTAGAAAGTTGTGAGTGTTTGCACAAAGTTGCAAGTGCTGGTATAAATTTGTGAGTGTTGGTGCAAAGTCGTGATGGATATAACATTCTGAGTAGTGGAAGAAAGTTGTTAATTTTGGTAAGTGTTGGTTCAAAGCTGAGAGAGTTGTATAAAGGTTTGAGTATTTGTTCAAGGTTCTTAGTATTTTTACATTATTTTGAGTGTTTGTACTACTAACTTGTGAGCATCCGTAAAATGTTAAGAATGTTATAACTAAGTTTCAAGTACAAGCTTAAGAAATTTTATACAAAATTTTACGTATCTATACAAGTTTATGAGCAGGTTTACAATGTTCTTAGCATCTTTACAAATTTGTGAGTGTTTGGTAAGTTATGAGTATCTGTACAAAGTTGTGGACGTTTGTACTTTCTCAGTGTTCATTTAAAGTTATCAGTGTTTTACTAATTTGTGAGTAGTTGAAGAAAGTTGTATGTGTTTGTACTAGGTTATATGTTTATAAATTTTAGTGTTTGTCTAAGTTCTGAGAGTCTGCACAAAGTTGGGAGCTTTTTTACAAATGTCTGTTTAAGTTGTGAATGATTGTATAAATTTCTGAGAATTTGTATAAAATTCTGAGCTGTACCAAATTCTAAACAAATGTTTCAAGCTTAGAACATTTGTGATAAGTTCTGAGTATCAATAAAAATTTGTTTTTGTGTTAAGCTCTTAAAATCTTTACAAAGTTTTTGTTTCCTAAGTTCTGAGTAACTGTTCATGTGAGAACTGGTACTAAGTCATGATTATCTGTGTAGTGTTTCGGAGTTTTTTAAGTTTTAAGTATCTGTAGTAAGTTGTGAAGGTTTGCATGAAGTTGAATGTTTGTACTTACTGTGGATCCGAGTATTTGAACGAGGTTATGGGTATGTGTACTATGCTCTGACTACCTGTGTAAAGTTGTGAGTGAACTAAGGTCTCAGTATCTGTGCAAAACTGTGGATGTTCTCCCATACTTTTGTTCTCTTTACATATTTCTTACAATTGAGAGGCAGAGTGTTCAGTCTACCCTAGACGATTATTAATGTTCATCCGCCTCTGCCAGCCTTCATCTTTGAAAAACATCGTGGTAAAGTGTGATCCATCTCTAACAACATTTTCTTCTTTACAAAGTAGATGTTGGATCCAGATAGTATACTGCCAACTATATTGAAAACAAGACTCGTTGCAGAACATCATTTGTAAAGACAACGTCTCGCTCTGTGTTGAACTTTTAAGCAAAAGGAACGTTGTAATACGATGCCAGATAACTGGGATAATATATGTACATAAGTTCTGATATATTCGTTTGCTTTACTGACATGAAGTTTTACTTGTTCTCTCAAAAATCTGGTTTCTTTTTAACAATGGTTTCATCACTCCTCACAAAATGTCTTTCTCACCAAATTTTCGTCTTAATTCGTCTCCATATGTTCATCTCTCATTGCCAAAAATTCGACTCGACTCACCAAAAGACACATTGGTCTTCAGAAACTATTCCGTCTTCACCGAAAATCATTTTCTTCACTAAAATGCTTTACCGGTCACATCTAGTAGTCTGTATTCGTTATAAAAATAATTCTGTCATTACTAGAAGGTAAAATCACCTTAGACAAAAGAACCATGTTCTTGATTTATGAAATCTTCAACTTCCTAGGAAATGAAGAAATATATAAAGTACATGAAACCACAGTGGTAGATTAAGGAAGAACTCCGCATCACAAGTTCATCAAGATATTTGTTGACAGTGTGTTAGCACACTGGTTTAGGAAGCAGGAGGATGCTGTATATGGTATAACCTTTGTTAACTGAACTAAAGTTATATAAAAGCTGGTAACAAATGACGAAACACCAGGAGCATTACTCTGCTACAGTAATTATAAATGTGATACTCCACGGAACACATCCTTCGTTATAGCCACAGTGTAAAACAAGGAAGCCTAGAGGAACAGTTCAACAGCTCATGTTAAGGGAACACATACAACACAAAAAAATAGGTAGATGATTATAATTAATTTATTATTATTGTTATTGTTAAAATTATTACATATTATTATTATTATTATTATTATTATTATATTAGCTGAAAACTGGACTTAATTTGTTAGATGAAAACGACTATGCAAAAAATAAGTTCTATAACTAATACTAACTGAGTGTATCTGGGTCACCTGTCCCGTGAAATGTAAATAAAGGGGGTTAAATTACAATCAGATTTTGCCAGAAAAAACAGAGCAGAGGTAGAGAGGGGAGAAATGGAACTAGGTCGTCCACTTCTCGCTTTCACGGGTAAATGTTTTGTAAACCAACTTTGTAGGTTTAAACCTGCTTTTAGGTTTATTCTGGTAAAACGATAAATTAAACGGATACAGAAGCGTGCTGCAGACATTAATGAGTCGTATACACAGATAACTCGCACGTAGGAAAGAGGAACTTACGACAACGTTTCGGTCCGACTTCGACCATGAGTGTGACTTTGCAAATGGTCCAAATCGGACCGAAACCTCGTCGTAAGCTCCTCTCTCCTATGTACGGGTTATCTGTGTATTGTTCCAGTCACGGTATTGTGCCTTTTTGTTCATTAGTGAGTAGAATACAGGTATAGAGGAAGCTAATAGTGCTACAACGTTTCACTCTATGTAAAGCATAGTCTAAGTAGAGCGAAACGTAGTTTGCAAGAAAACCTTGCTCAACACCTATGTATTTTCTTCAACAATAAATTAAGTTTAGGGACACAATCGCATGTTTTTCTTAAGAATTTTATTTTGCTTTTCATCTCTTAAAATTTTCAAATCTTTCATTGATCGTTGAAAATGAAATATTAGAGACCAGTAGAGATTGTAACGAGATCAACAACTGGAGGGAAATGATTTAATCGAAATTAAACTTGAAGTTAATCTGCTGATGAAGTAAGATTTTACCGCTGAAGAGGCATATGCATATACTAAAAGGCCTTGAATCTGGGTCCCTGAAGGGCTAAAAGGAATATATCTTGATACATATTCGCAATTTATGTAGCATATGTTACTTGGATATTTGCGAAATGCTTGTTATCTTATTTTCATTAATAAGATACCTGGACATATTAGAGACGTTATTATATTGTCTATCTTTACATTACTTAATATGCAGACAATGAAGCACACAGTATTCAAATACGTAATCACTCACTGGGATGGGATGCTGCCCAGATTATTGTACCAAACGGTTCTGTCATGGAAAGAAACATAATTGAATCTTCTCTCTTGAAAAATGACAGGAATGCAGCAAATAGCTCAAATTGTGGGTTATACAAGCTCGTCAGCTATTTAATAGAGTCTATTGTATACAATCTTAAACAGCAATGCTATACAATATCACAGGACTGCTCATTATGCCAGGAGGTTTCATGATGGATTGGTTACGCTCGACTTGTGTCTACGTGCCAAAACTTCATGCTACGTCTACGTTTAGATTCACTGTGCCATACAGTGACAAGTAAACAAGATTACATGATAACATAGGTAGTGGGGTTCCAAGATATTAGAAGCAGAAATTTGGATCACAGAAATATTATAAGAATGCTATAGAAGATTCCCAAGTAAGGCATATTAACCGACACTGAGAAGGATAGTAGACAATATTTAGGAAGAAATACTTCTGAGTACCCCTGAGAATATTGAAGTGCCCGAGAGGAGGACATCTAAACAGACAAAGAGCATATTCTATTCCTTTATTTTATCAATTAAAAAGGTTACACAGAATACTAGCAATCCACATAAATAGCATCCTGTTCTAGGCGGCTAGAACAAGCTTGGGGCTGGTTATTATATCTTCTAATTTCAGAATATTTGATATCTTAAAAACCCTCTTACCCCATATGGGAAGGAGAGGGATGGTGGTGGTGCGGGGTTGGCATTGACTGTTGGCCCACATTCTAAAAGAACCTACGGCCGGTGACAGACTGCGCTACTCTGAGAAAACTTCCCCTGCTTCAGTTGCTACCTTGCAACATTGCATCGCTCCTGATAACGCACTGAGAAGTGTGAAAGTACTTGAGCTAAATATTTCCATCCCCAGTAACTTATATATATATATATATATATATATATATATATATATATATATATATATATATATATATGTTGTGCCAAATAGGTAAAATTGGTTAATTAACAAGAACTCATTTTAAATTAAGTCCTTTCCAAAATTTTCTCTCAGACGTTTAAAGATATATATATTTTTTTTCGTTTACATTAATATAAAACCTAATAATTTTACACTAAAAGAACATTAGAAAAATTAACCTAACATAACTATAACAAGCGTAATATAATTTAGCCTAATCCAACTAAATATATTTTAGATAAGTTTACAATACAGTGGAACCTTGAAAATCGAACGTACCAAATATCGAACGTTTCGAAAATCAGACCATTTTTTCGGACAAACTGTGTACCAAAAATCGAACGCGTTTCAAATTTCGGACCGCCGAGTACGGGACCTGTCCGCTAGCCCGCTCTGTCCCCTCTGTCCGCATCCCCGCGCAGGCGCGTGAGCAGTCTAGCTTTGTTTATGCTTGAGTGAACACTAACCTGCGCTCTCATTCACACATTTTACGATTATTTCGTTGTGTTTAGTACTTGTGGGACTGTGAAATAAGCTGCCATGGGCCCAAAGAAACTTGCTAGCGGTACCCCTGTGGTAAAGAAAGTGAGAAACACCATAGATGTGAAGAAGGAAATAATACAGAAGTATGAGAGTGGTGCGAGACTTGTTGAGCTTGCCAGGATGTACAGAGGACTGTGGACAGTTATTTTGTGAGACAGAAACAGACGACTGTGGATAGTTATTTTGTGAGACAGAAACAGAGGACTGTAGACAGTTATTTTGTGAGACTGGGGTCCAATGACTCCAGATGCCATCACCAATCTTCAATAAAGGTAAGTAAAAATGATATTTTATATTACTATACATAAATAAAGACTATAGCATTTGTTGTGTGTATGTAAAACTGTAATTAATCTCTATAAAACGTATTATTTTTGTGAATATTTTTGGGTTTCTGGAACGGATTAATTGTATTTCCATTATTTCTCATGGGAAATATTGCTTCGAATTTCAGACTTTTCGAATTTAGAACTAGCTCCTGGAACGGATTAAGTTCGATTTTTGAGGTTCCACTGTAATTTAATAATAAACACAATGAAATATATTTTTTTCGTTAGGTTCACAATGTTTTTTTTTTGTGAAATTATTGCATACAAAAATTTTCGCTTACCTTATTCGGCATAAAGAGCATTACTGTTTAAGGAAAATAACAGATTTTACCTATTCGGCACGACATATATATATGTCGTGCCGAATAGATAGCATAATAAATAAGGATAGGTAAGTTTTCTAAGATTCTTTTGGTACAAAATTATTAATTTTTGCATTAACATAAATAAAAAAATATATCTTTAAACGTATGGGAGAAAATTTAAGAAAGGACTTAATTTTAAATGAAATGCACTACCAGCAGGATTCGGGTCAAGGTTCTCAGCTCACCACAGATGTAACCACCTCTCAACTTGTCACCATAAACCATTCAGTTACAAATGCCTCAAAACTTTAGGTAGTTTGCTGGATCGCGGGATGTGTTTCTGTTAACGCCGGGAACACCAGTGAGCCTCAAGTATAGTCTCATGGTCTCAATCAATCAATCAAGTTTATTCTCTACAAGGATTACAATGCGGGGTTTACACATTTTGGATATTGTGTGGTTTACATGTTTTAAAATACTAATTACAGAGGGGGCCACTAGGACACCTAGCATGGCTAGGCATTTCGGGCAGACTTAGATTAATTCTTAACTTTAAATTATTACAGATTATGGTATTATTGTTTGTGAGTTTAGCAATGTGGATGCTTTTGTTTTGGCACAATACATAGTGTCTATATTGGAGTATCATAGGCAAACTTATGACTAGTTAGGATTCATTATTTTAAGATTAAGATTCGTATTTCTGTGTTTATAGTCAATGGGTGAGTGAGTGTAAGTGTGAACCATGAGGTGGTTTTCATGTAGTTAGTTGACGGGGTGTATCAGGGAGATAAGATGTTTTCTAACTGTAGTTTTGAAAGTGATGAATGTGTCTGCAGTTCTAGAGTTTTCAGGTAGGGTGTTCCAGATTTTAGGCCCTTTGACACACATTGCAACACTTGGGTTGGGTTGAAGTTATAAATAAAGACAATAGATCAGGTCAGCAAACAAAGGGGGACAGCAGAGGGCAGCAAGGGACTAGCTCCCTTAAGGTTTACTGTACTAATAGCAGGAGTGTAAGAAATAAGATAGATGAGCTAAGATTAATTGCAAGTGCAGGAAACATAGATATTATTGCTATAACAGAGACCTGGCTCAATCTAAAAGATAGAGATGCCCTCTGAATGTCACATACAAGGCTATAAATTATTCCACACTGACAGGGTCAACAGGAAAGGTGGTGGAGTAGCGATGTATGTCAGAGACAATTTAAATTGTTGTGTTAGACAAGATATTAAATTAGAAGCGTCAGTCACTGAATCTGTTTGGTTACAGCTTCTCGAGGGCCGAGAAAAACTAATTTTGGGTGTGATTTACAGGGCCCCAAATCTTGATAGGGAGTGCAGTAAACTTCTATGGGACGAAATTCGTAAGGCATCTACATACGAAAATGTTGTGCTAATGGGAGATTTCAACTATAGACAGATTGACTGGAGCAATTTGACAGGAAATTTAGAGCCAGGTGACTTTCTTGATACGATCCAGGATTGTTTTTTAAAACAGTTTGTGACAGAGCCAACTAGGGGAAATAACCTCCTTGACTTGGTTCTTGCCAGTAGGGAAACACTAATTAATAATCTTGAGGTTAATGATGAGCTTGGGGAAAGTGATCACAAATCACTCAGTTTTAATATATCATGGAATTCCCCTAATAATGGCAATCAAGTCTCCGTCCCTGACTTTCGCTTGGCTGATTTCATAGGACTGAAAAATTACTTAGGTGGGCTGAACTGGAATGACCTGACTAAGGGTCAGGTAGGTGGTGATGGTTGCCGATATGATGCTTTCCAGGGCATAGTTCTAGCTGTTCAGTCAAATTATGTTCCAAATAGGGAAATCAGATCAAACAAAAATGATCCTAAATGGATGAACAATAGATTAAAATATCTGATTGGTCAAAAGAGAGGCATATATAGGCAAATCAAAAGAGGAGAGGGGCAATTAAGAAATCGATATATTCAGTTAAAGAGAGAAATAAAAAAGGGAATTAGAAAAGCAAAAAGAGATTATGAGGTTAAAGTTGCAAGAGAATCGAAGACTAACCCAAAAGGATTCTTTCAGGTATACAGAAGTAAGATCAGGGACAAGATAGGCCCACTCAAAAGTTCCTCGGGTCAGCTCACTGACAGTGATAAGGAAATGTGTAGATTTTTTAACATACGTCCTCTCAGTTTTTACACAGGAGAATACCAGCGATATTCCAGTAATGATAAATTATGTAGAACAGGACGATAATAAACTGTGCACGATTAGGGTCACAAGTGACATGGTCCTTAAGCAAATAGATAAATTAAAACCTAACAAATCCCCAGGCCCTGATGAACTGTATGCAAGGGTTCTAAAGGAATGTAAAGAGGAGCTTAGCACACCTTTGGCTAATCTTTTCAACATATCACTACAAACTGGCATGGTGCCAGATAAGTGGAAAATGGCAAATGTGATACCTATTTTCAAAACAGGTGACAGGTCCTTAGCTTCGAACTATAGACCAATAAGCCTAACCTCCATAGTGGGAAAATTTATGGAATCAATAATTGCCGAGGCAGTTCGTAGCCACCTTGAAAAGCATAAATTAATCAACGAATCTCAGCATGGTTTTACAAAGGGGCGTTCCTGTCTTACGAATTTATTAACTTTTTTCACTAAGGTATTTGAGGAGGTAGATCATGGTAATGAATATGATATTGTGTATATGGACTTCAGTAAGGCTTTTGACAGGGTCCCACATCAGAGACTATTGAGGAAAATTAAAGCACATGGAATAGGAGGAGAAATTTTTTCCTGGATAGAGGCATGGTTGACAAATAGGCAGCAGAGAGTTTGCATAAATGGGGAGAAATCAGAGTGGGGAAGCGTCACGAGCGGTGTTCCACAGGGGTCAGTGTTGGGCCCCCTGCTGTTCACAATCTACATAAACGACATAGATGAGGGTATAAAGAGCGACATCGGCAAGTTTGCCGATGACACCAAAATAGGCCGTCGAATTCATTCTGACGAGGACATTCGAGCACTCCAGGAAGATTTGAATAGACTGATGCAGTGGTCGGAGAAGTGGCGGATGCAGTTTAATATAGACAAATGCAAAGTTCTAAATGTTGGACAGGACAATGACCATGCCACATATAAACTAAATAATGTAGATCTTAATATTACGGATTGCGAAAAAGATTTAGGAGTTCTGGTTAGCAGTAATCTGAAGCCAAGACAACAGTGCATAAGTGTTCGCAATAAAGCTAATAGAATCCTTGGCTTCATATCAAGAAGCATAAATAATAGGAGTCCTCAGGTTGTTCTTCAACTCTATACATCCTTGGTTAGGCCTCATTTAGATTATGCTGCACAGTTTTGGTCACCGTATTACAGAATGGATATAAATTCTCTGGAAAATGTACAAAGGAGGATGACAAAGTTGATCCCATGTATCAGAAACCTTCCCTATGAGGATAGACTAAGGGCCCTGAAACTGCACTCTCTAGAAAGACGTAGAATTAGGGAGGATATGATTGAGGTGTATAAATGGAAGACAGGAATAAATAAAGGGGATGTAAATAGTGTGTTGAAAATATCTAGCCTAGACAGGACTCGCAGCAATGGTTTTAAGTTGGAAAAATTCAGATTCAGGAAGGATATAGGAAAGTACTGGTTTGGTAATAGAGTTGTGGATGAGTGGAACAAACTCCCAAGTACCGTTATAGAGGCCAGAACGTTGTGTAGCTTTAAAAATAGGTTGGATAAATACATGAGTAGATGTGGGTGGGTGTGAGTTAGACCTGATAGCTTGTGCTACCAGGTCGGTTGCCGTGTTCCTCCCTTAAGTCAATGTGACCTGACCTGACTAGGTTGGGTGCATTGGCTTAAGCCGGTAGGAGACTTGGACCTGCCTCGCATGGGCCAGTAGGCCTTCTGCAGTGTTCCTTCGTTCTTATGTTCTTATGTTCTTATTGAATTTTTGTAAAGGTTTAGTCGGACACAGGAAATGTCATAGAGATGGTTGCGTCTGGTGTTATGCCTGTGGATCTTGTCACGACTGTCAAAAAAGCATTTTAGGTCAAGGTTAATATTGGAATTTAAGGTCCTGTAGATATAGATTGCACAGTAGTAAGTGTGGATGTTCTGAACAGGGAGTAAGTTTAGATCTATGAAGAGTGGGGTGGGGTGTTGCCAGGGATGGGATTTAGCGATTATTCTTACTGCGGCTTTTCGTTGGGTTATTGTTGGCTTTA
Source organism: Cherax quadricarinatus (assembly GCF_038502225.1). NCBI lineage: Eukaryota > Metazoa > Arthropoda > Malacostraca > Decapoda > Parastacidae > Cherax > Cherax quadricarinatus. Next base: position 31,383,128 of record NC_091298.1, read on the forward strand.
GGTGTGTTGCTGCAGTTGATCCCCTAGCACAAATAGCATAGGTGAGGTATGGATAAATGAGTGAATGGTATAGTGTGAGAAGGGCAGTTTGCGGCGCGTAATATCGTATCTTGGAGAGGATCCCCCACCGTTTTGGATACTTTTTTTTGTTATGTGTTGGATATGGGTGCTGAAATTTAGGTTGTTGTCGAAGTATGTTCTGGCCCCACGAGCTATATTATTCATAATACCCCCTCAAAAAAACAAGCGAAAATATCGAGCATGATTCGAACCCGGATCCTGCTTGAACGGTTAACTAACATGACGTGAAACAGCATCTCACGTCATGTATTCCCTCCAGAGAGGTTCCTTGATGCTGGAGAGTAGTTTTTGTTCCATGAAATCTGACCTGACTTTCCCCTTCGTTTCATAGTACTTGATTGCCACCCCCCCTCCCATTCCCCTAGGCGCTATATGACCCCTGCGCGTTTACTGCTCCCCCTTGAATGCAATAATGATAATCAGATTATGTAAAGTAAATTTTTCGTGAAGGGAGGAACAGAATGTGATTATCTGGACGTGACACAACAGTAAAAATAGGGAGAAATTTGATTTATCAACGATTTTCAAAAAAGTGCCAGATTGGAAAAAAATGTAAATGTAGGTTGTAATATCTAGAAGAGCAATAGAGTGAGAGAAAGAAGTAGCGAGCATCGTGGAAAAAACATGATATAAATCTGAGGAGGGTTGGCAGGTCTACAACGTAATTTGTCTTCGTGGTAAACCAGGTTACTGTGTGTCGTCCCTAGTGGCGACCGCAGGGTCGAGGCTAGAAAGGGAGGGGTCAGGCCGCTATGATGGGTGGATGAGGTTAGGAGGGCCGTGGGTGAGGCTAGGAGTGGCGCGGTGAGGTTAGGTGTGGGGTAGGTGTGGCTGATAGTGTCGATTTAAAACTAAAAGAAGCTGGATGATATTATGACTTCAAAAGGTGGAATGAATCTAAAATGGATGTGAAGAATCTAAGTTGAGCAGGATAAAGGCTAAGTGAGATGAAATAAAGCTAGGACGGATAGGTCGAGGCTAGGAGAGGCGGGACGAACAGATCGAGGCTAGGAGAGGCGAGACGGACAGATCGAGGTTAGGAGAGGCGGGACAGAACTCCGAGGCTATGAGAGGGAAGGACCGCCCCCCGCATCATGTATTCATAGGACCGCCACAACAATACGTTTGAGAGCAGCAGCACTCTTCCACGTCCACTTAGTGGATGAGACAGCCATGAACATATGGGTGTTCTCAGTCCTGTCGGTGTTGTGATTTTTTGAGGTGGGTATTGTTGTGGATTTTCTTGGTACTGTGGATGTTGTGATTGTTCTGGGTATTATTGGAGCTGTGGTTATTGTGATTGTTAAGGATGTTGTTGGTACCATGGATGTTGTGAGTCTTCAGGGAGTTGTTGGCGATCTTAGTGCTGTGATTGTTGTGGATGTTGTTGGTGCTGTAATTATTGTGATTGTTGTGGGCATTGGTGGTGATGTGGGTAATCACCTGTCTGTACTCACCTATGTGTAGTTTGCAGAGTCACATCTCAACTCCTGGCTCCGCGTCTCCGCTGGCCGCGTAGACCACTCTAATCCTAAAAAAATATTCCCTGACATCCCCGTGGCTCATCTTTGTTTTTAAACTATCCCACTTCGCCCTGTCCATTCCTCTAAGTATTTTGCACAGAGAAAAACTGTAATCATATCACGCCTTGTCCTCTGTTCTCTTGTGTCGTCGGTTTAACTCATTTAGTCTTTCCTCATAGCTGATACCCCTCAGCTCTGGAACTAGTCTTGTAACAAACCTACGCACTTTTTCCAGAGTCTGCATATGGCACGATGAGCCTAACATATGCTAGGTATAGGGGTGTGAATACCTTCTTGGTGAGGTTCCTGAATGCTACTTTCAACATATTTCAGCCCTGGCATACAAAATGACCTGATATAGTTCTTATCAGCCCAGATTCTATCAAAGATAATAGTTGAAATCAAGGTGGCTAAGTACTTTGCAATAATTGTCTCTACAGGTAACATCAGTAGAATTGATCAATTTTCTTGATCTTTGCGATGTATAATAGTACACAGTGATGCACTGAAGCAGTTTATTCAGTTCAGCGAATTATTTGGAGCACGGGCTGGAGATTTTTTCAATATTCTTCTTCCAGCATTCGAAAACTTAGGGCTGTCAATAACTGCATGTTACGGTCAGTCTTGTGATGGAACAAGCATCATGTCGAGTGAAATATCTGGTTTCCAAACAGAGAATAGGGAAATTTCTCGAAGTGCACTCTTTACACACTGTTGTGCACATAATTTAAATCTGGTTCTAATTGATGCAGTAAACTCCAATATTCAAACTAAATTGTTTTTTGGAACTGTAGAAAGCGTCTATACCTTCTTTTCCTGGCAGTTTACCTAGTATTTCATTACTAAAAGAAGAACAACGCAGTCAGATCAAGCCTTTCGCACTGACTCTAAAGAAACTTTGTGATTCTATATGGAGTCCATAAAGTCAGCAGTAGATTTCAGTCGTCACGTGAGGTCACAGACCCTGAGCTGCTTTGGGGATTAGCGTGGACGGTTACAAAGCATGGCTTGCTTCTGCAGTGTTTTAAAAACTGAGTTTGGAGAGTTGAAGGAGGAGGTCTTGCTTCTCCAGGAGGAGATTAGGAGGCTGAAGGTCCACCTCAATGGGCCTGGGAGAGAGTGTGAGGTGGTTGGAGATGTGGGGAATGAGGCTTCTAGCAGTGAGGTGCAGTCTGTCTCTCACTGTGAGGAGGCTGTAGGTGGGGAGGTAGCAACGGGTACCAGCAGTGAGGTGCAGCCCAGCACCTGCTACAAGTGGCGAGTTGTTCACAGTAATGGGAGGCGCATCAGAGTAAGGAAAGTTAAGAGTGAAGATCTGAAGGTAGGAAATCGCTTCTCTGTTCTCCAGGATGAATGTACTTCAGTGGCCAGTGAAGGTAAGGGTACTACTGCCCCTGCTAATGAAGGTAAGCGCATTCTTGTGGTTGGTGACTCTCAGGTAAGATATGTTGACCGTGCTTTTTGTAATAGGAATAAGAAGATGAGAGATAGAGTGTGCTTCCCTGGAGCTGGTGTTGGGGACATTGTCAACAGACTGGATAATATCATGTCAGGTAATGGGAACAAGCCCATTATCTGTCTCAGTGCTGGTGGAAATGATATTGGGAAGGGTAGGAGAGAAGAGCTGCTAGATAAGTACAGGTCAGCTATAGATTTCATTAAGTCTAAGGGAGGGATCCCAATCATATGTAGCATCTTGCCTAGAAGGGGAGTAGGAAATGAATGGTTGTCTAGGGCAATTGGTGTAAATTGCTGGCTAGACAGATACTGCAAGGAACTTGCAATCCCATTCATTGACAACTGGAACAACTTTTATGGCAAACATGATATGTATGCAAGGGATGGGGTTCATCTCTCTGGGGCAGGGGTGGTAGCACTTGCAGACTCGATTGAGAAGGCCATTGGTGAAATGCCTATGATTTTAAACTGATGGAAGATAGAGGTATGGGTGTGTGTGGGAAACAAGCAGGTTGCAACACTAGGGTTGGAAACAGTAAATGTATAAAAGGCATTCAGCATGAAGTTATAAATAAAGACAATAGAACAGGTCAGAAAACAAAGGGGGACAGCAGAGGGCAGCAAGGGACTAGCTCCCTTAAGGTTTACTATACTAATAGCAGGAGTGTTAGAAATAAGATAGATGAGCTAAGATTAATTGCAAGTGCAGGAAACATAGATATTATTGCTATAACAGAGACCTGGCTCAATCTGAAAGATAGAGAGATGCCATCTGAATGTCACATACAAGGCTATAAATTATTCCACACTGACAGGGTCAACAGGAAAGGTGGTGGAGTAGCGATGTATGTCAGAGACAATTTAAATTGTTGTGTTAGACAAGATATTAAATTAGAAGCGTCAGCCACTGAATCTGTTTGGTTACAGCTTCTCGAGGGCCGAGAAAAACTAATTTTGGGTGTGATTTACAGGGCCCCAAATCTTGATAGGGAGTGCAGTAAACTTCTATGGGACGAAATTCGTAAGGCATCTACATACGAAAATGTTGTGCTAATGGGAGATTTCAACTATAGACAGATTGACTGGAGCAATTTGACAGGAAATTTAGAGTCGGGTGACTTTCTTGATACGATCCAGGATTGTTTTTTAAAACAGTTTGTGACAGAGCCAACTAGGGGAAATAACCTCCTTGACTTGGTTCTTGCCAGTAGGGAAACACTAATTAATAATCTTGAGGTTAATGATGAGCTTGGGGAGAGTGATCACAAATCACTCAGTTTTAACATATCATGGAATTCCCCTAATAATGGCAATCAAGTCTCCGTCCCTGACTTTCGCTTGGCTGATTTCATAGGACTGAAAAATTACTTAGGTGGGCTGAACTGGAATGACCTGACTAGGGGTCAGGTAGGTGGTGATGGTTGCCGATATGATGCTTTCCAGGGCATAGTTCTAGCTGCTCAGTCAAATTATGTTCCAAATAGGGAAATCAGATCAAACAAAAATGATCCTAAATGGATGAACAATAGATTAAAATATCTGATTGGTCAAAAGAGAGGCATATATAGGCAAATCAAAAGAGGAGAGGGGCAATTGAGAAATCGATATATTCAGTTAAAGAGAGAAATAAAAAAGGGAATTAGAAAAGCAAAAAGAGATTATGAGGTTAAAGTTGCAAGAGAATCGAAGACTAACCCAAAAGGATTCTTTCAGGTATACAGAAGTAAGATCAGGGACAAGATAGGCCCACTCAAAAGTTCCTCGGGTCAGCTCACTGACAGTGATAAGGAAATGTGTAGAATTTTTAACACATACTTCCTCTCAGTTTTTACACAGGAGGATACCAGCGATATTCCAGTAATGATAAATTATGTAGAACAGGACGATAATAAACTGTGCACTATTAGGGTCACAAGTGACATGGTCCTTAGGCAAATAGATAAATTAAAACCTAACAAATCCCCAGGCCCTGATGAACTGTATGCAAGGGTTCTAAAGGAATGTAAAGAGGAGCTTAGCACACCTTTGGCTAATCTTTTCAACATATCACTACAAACTGGCATGGTGCCAGATAAGTGGAAAATGGCAAATGTGATACCTATTTTCAAAACAGGTGACAGGTCCTTAGCTTCGAACTATAGACCAATAAGCCTAACCTCCATAGTGGGAAAATTTATGGAATCAATAATTGCCGAGGCAGTTCGTAGCCACCTTGAAAAGCATAAATTAATCAACGAATCTCAGCATGGTTTTACAAAGGGGCGTTCCTGCCTTACGAATTTATTAACTTTTTTCACTAAGGTATTTGAGGAGGTAGATCATGGTAATGAATATGATATTGTGTATATGGACTTCAGTAAGGCTTTTGACAGGGTCCCACATCAGAGACTATTGAGGAAAATTAAAGCACATGGAATAGGAGGAGAAATTTTTTCCTGGATAGAGGCATGGTTGACAAATAGGCAGCAGAGAGTTTGCATAAATGGGGAGAAATCAGAGTGGGGAAGTGTCACGAGCGGTGTTCCACAGGGGCCAGTGTTGGGCCCCCTGCTGTTCACAATCTACATAAACGACATAGATGAGGGCATAAAGAGCGACATCGGCAAGTTTGCCGATGACACCAAAATAGGCCGTCGAATTCATTCTGACGAGGACATTCGTGCACTCCAGGAAGATTTGAATAGACTGATGCAGTGGTCGGAGAAGTGGCAGATGCAGTTTAATATAGACAAATGCAAAGTTCTAAATGTTGGACAGGACAATAACCAAGCCACATATAAACTAAATAATGTAGATCTTAATATTACGGATTGCGAAAAAGATTTAGGAGTTCTGGTTAGCAGTAATCTGAAACCAAGACAACAGTGCATAAGTGTTCGCAATAAAGCTAATAGAATCCTTGGCTTCATATCAAGAAGCATAAATAATAGGAGTCCTCAGGTTGTTCTTCAACTCTATACATCCTTGGTTAGGCCTCATTTAGATTATGCTGCACAGTTTTGGTCACCGTATTACAGAATGGATATAAATTCTCTGGAAAATGTACAAAGGAGGATGACAAAGTTGATCCCATGTATCAGAAACCTTCCCTATGAGGATAGACTAAGGGCCCTGAAACTGCACTCTCTAGAAAGACGTAGAATTAGGGGGGATATGATTGAGGTGTATAAATGGAAGACAGGAATAAATAAAGGGGATGTAAATAGTGTGCTGAAAATATCTAGCCTAGACAGGACTCGCAGCAATGGTTTTAAGTTGGAAAAATTCAGATTCAGGAAGGATATAGGAAAGTACTGGTTTGGTAATAGAGTTGTGGATGAGTGGAACAAACTCCCAAGTACCGTTATAGAGGCCAGAACGTTGTGTAGCTTTAAAAATAGGTTGGATAAATACATGAGTAGATGTGGGTGGGTGTGAGTTAGACCTGATAGCTTGTGCTACCAGGTCGGTTGCCGTGTTCCTCCCTTAAGTCAATGTGACCTGACCTGACTAGGTTGGGGCATTGGCTTAAGCCGGTAGGAGACTTGGACCTGCCTCGCATGGGCCAGTAGGCCTTCTGCAGTGTTCCTTCGTTCTTATGTTCTTATGTTCTTATGTTCTTATTTACCAGCACTATAGTTGCTCTACAAAGAATACTGGATGATGAAATGAAAAACTGTGCTCCTAAACAGTTCACTGAGGCAAAGGATATACAGGAAACACTAAATACTTACGAATTATTAGTTGTTCTTATTTTCTGGAGTAAAGTGCTTGACAAGGCTTTCAATTTTTCCACTTACATGTATATACAGAAAAAAAGTCTAGATCTTATAGAGGCTTCTCATTTTATTATTTTTTTTTTTTTGAAAAAAAAATTGGGAAACGTTCGGAATGAGTATAAATCTCGATTCAGTCAGATTGAGAATGAAGCAACTGAGTTGGCTCGATAATGTGATAATAAACCGTAATACAAGAAGCACAGAGAGCTTAAATCAAAAAGATTCCTTAATGAAATTGCAGATGAGGGAATATATGATGCTCAAATGAAATTCATAGTTGAATCCTACTTAGTGTCCTTAGATTCTATTACAAATAAGACAGGTATTGCTGTGGGTGTTGCTCGTGCGCTGGATGTTGTGATTGTTGTAGGTATTGTTATTGCTAAGATTGCTGTTGGTGTTGTGGATGTTGTAATTATTGATACGTTTTTGGTGACGTGAGTGTTATGACTGTTGTGGGTGTTCTAGCTGTTGTAGGTGTTATTGATGTTTTCGGCACTGGGTGTTTTGCTGTTGTTGTTGTTGTGGATGTTGTTGGTGTTGTGAGTGTTGTTGGTTTTCTTGGTGTTGGTGTTGTTGGAGTTGTTGGTCTTGTGAATGTTGGTGTTGCGGACGTTGTTTTTGTTGTGGTTGTTGGTGTTGCTGATGTTGTACGTGATGTTGGTGTTGTTGGCGTTGTGGGTGTTATTGTTGTGGGTGTTGTTGTGGATGTTGTTGATGTGGATGTTATTGGTGATGTAGGTGTTGGTGTTGCGGGTGATGGTGTTGTGGGTGTTGCTGGTGTTGTGGGTGTTGGTGTTCTTAGTGTTGTAGTGTTGCGGGAGTTGATGTAATGGGTGTTGTTGGTGTTTTTGGTGTTGGCATTGTGAGTGTTGGTGTTGTAGATGTTGTTTTTGGTGTGTGTGTTGTTGGTGTTGCGGATTTTGTTGGTCCTGTAGGTGTTATTGGTGTTGTGGGTGTTGTTGTTGCATGAATTATTAGTGTTGTGGGTGTTGGTGTTGTGGGTGGTGTTTTTGCTGTGGGTGTTGGTGTTGTGGGTGTCGTTGGTGTTTTTAGTGTTGTGGATGTTGTTGGCGTTGCTGGTGCTCTAGGTGTTGTTGTTTTGGTTGCTGGTGTATTGTGTTTCATTGGAATAGTTCGTGCTTGTGTTGTTAGTATTCTTGGTGTTGCTGGTGTTTTAATTGTTCCTGGTATTGTTAGTGTTGCTGTATTATTGGTGTCTTGAGTGTTGATGTATTATGAGTGTCTTGGGTGTTGAAATGTTATGGGATTTCTTGGTGTTATTGGTGTTGCTGGCGTTGTTGGTGTTGTAGGTGTTATTTGTGTTGTTGGTGTTGAGAGTATTGTTGGTACTGATTGCGTTGTTGGTGTTGTGAATATTGATTTTGTTGTTGGTGTTCTGGGTTTTGTTGGTGTTGTTGGTGTTGTGGTGTTGTGGATGCTGATGTTATGGGTGTTGGTGTTGTACGTGTTGGTATTGTTGGAGTTGTGGGTGTTGGTGTTGTGGGTGTTATTGGTGTTGTGCGTGTTATTGCTGTTGTGGGTGTTGTCGTTGTGGGTGTTGTTGATATTGGAATTGTGGTGTTGTGAGTGTTGATGGTACGGGTGTTGTTAATATTATGAGTGGTGATGGTGTTGTGGGTGTTGCTGGTGTTATGGGTTTTGTTGGTGTTGTTGGAGTTGTGGTGTTGTGTTCTTAACTGAAATAAATGACTTACCAGTAGGGAAAAGCTACGTAAAAATGTTTGCAGATAATGGCGAAAATCCTATATAAATGAATAACTAAAATTATTCTAAATCTGCACAAAATGACTTGGATAAATTTACCTAATTTAGTGGTAAACAGCTAAAACTTGCGAATTTGGCTTAAATAGCAACGCTTTTCTTGCCGAATAAGGCAAGCGAAAATTTGTGTATGCAATAATTTCGCAAAAAATATTCTGAACCTAATGAAAAAAATATATTTCATTTTGTTTGTTTATTATTAAATTATTCTAAACTTATCTAAAATATGTTTAGCTGGATTAGGCTAAATTAAATTGAGCTTGTTATAATAAGGTTAGGTAAGTTTTCTAAGGGGTCTTTTAGTACAAAATTATTAATTTTCACATTAACATAAATGAAAAGAAAATGTCTTTAAAAGTATAAGAGAAAATTTTAAAAAGGACTTAATTTTAAAATGAGTTCTTGCTAATTGGCCAGTTTTGCCTATTTGGCACGACATATATATATATATATATATATATATATATATATATATATATATATATATATATATATATATATATATATATATATATATATATATATATATATATATATATATATATATATATATATATATATATATATATATATATATATATATATATATATATATATATATATATATATATATATATATATATATATATATATATATATATATGTTGTGCCGAATAAGTTTTGCAATTTTTACTTAAATAGCAATGCTCTTCTTGCCGAAACAGTGGGAAGACCAGAGCGAGCCCATGGTTTACCCAGATGTGTGGAAAGGCCAAAGCCAAGTGCGCTAGAGCATTGAAAAATATAGAAGGCAAAGGAGTCAGGAAAGCAAGGAGTTGAGACAACGAGCCAGAAACGAATATGCATGGATAAGGAGAGAGATCCAACGGCAGTACAAGAATGACATAGTATCAAAAGCCAAAATACTCACTGTATCCAGTGAATAAAGTGAGGATTCCAGCAAACCGAGGCGGTAGGGTGCACCAGCAAGTGCAGGACACACTGCACACAACCAAGAAAAAGGGAAGAAACTGCTCGGTGAACTATATACCTCGAAGGCGGTGGACCCAGATAACATCTCTCCGTGGGTCCTGATAGAGGGGGCAGACACACTGTGTGTGGTGCTAACAACAATCTTCAATATATCTATGGAAGACAGCAAACTACAGACCAATGTCGCTGACATGTACAGCATGTCAAGGTATGGCGAATGCTGTCCAGAGAAGAGTGGTGGAACACCTATAAAGGAACGGGCTCATACATGACAACCAACACGGCTTCAGGGAAGGGAAATCCTGCATCACAAACCTACTGCAGTACTACGGCAAGGTAACAGAATTAAGACCTTGGACTGTAAGAAGGCTTTCGACACAGTACCACACAAAAGACTGGTTGAAAAGCAAGAGGAGCAGGGAAAGTACTGAAATGCATAAGGAAATACGTGGCAGATAAGAAACAATGTGTGGTGACAAGGTGTCAGAGTGGATACATGTGTCAAGTGGGGATCCACAAGGGTCAGTTCTAGGTCCGGTTCTGTTTCTTGTATATGTGAATGACATGCCGGAAGGGATAGATTCAGAGATGTTCCTGTTCGCAGACGATGTGAACCTAATGTGGAAAATATAAGCAGACGAGGATCAGGTACGCCTACAAGGGGATCTAGACAGACTGCATTCATGGTCTGACAAATGGCTCTTGGAGTTTAACCCAAGCAAGTGCAAAGTTATGAACCTTAGGGAAGAACAAAGAAGACCGCAGACGGAGTAAAGCCTAGGAGGTTAAAGGCTGCAAAACTCACTCAAGGAAAAGGATCTTAGGGTGAGCATCATAGAACAGCATTTCTACATGTAAGTAAGGAGTCATTCACAGTATACATCAGGCCCATACTGGAGCATGCAGCACCAGTATGGAACCCACACCTGATCAAAAACGCTAAGAAATTAGAGAAAGTGCAAAGGTTTGAAACATTACTAGTCCTGGAGCTAAAGGGATATGTGCTACAAAGAGTGAAATAAACCTGACGACTCCGGAGGACAGGAGGGATAAGTGAGATGGCATGATAACGATATATGAAGTACTGAGAGGAATTGATAAGACAGATGGGGCCAGAATGTTGAAGGGATGGAACACAACAAGTGGACACAAACTGAAGTTAAAACTCAGATGAGGTATAGAAGTCTTAGGAAGTGCTTCTTCAGCCTTAGAGTTGTCAAGCAGTGGAACATTCTGAAGAGTATAGTAGTAGAGGCTGGATCCATACATAGCTTTATAAAGTTCTTGGAGCAGGGAAAGAGTGGACCAAGTTACGATCAGTGAAGAGGCGGGGGCCAGGAGCTAAAACTCGACCCATGCAACCATATATAATTCAGTACAAATAGGTGAGTATACTTACACAGACAGACAGACACACACACACAGACACACTCACACACACACACACACACACACACACACACACACACACACACACACACACACACACACACACACACACACACACACACACACAAAAACACACACTCACATATGCACACGTACTGTAAGGAAGGTTTTTTATATCTTAGACAAAAAATGAAAAAAAAAAACAAATGACAACTCTTAGAAAGAGCATCATCAGGCACAGCTTAGTACATATTTTATCGATGCTTCAGGTATAACTAACACAACGCCAACATACATAACCTTCATAGTAACACCTACATCAGTAGCATCATTAAGACTATCTTAAGGGTATAACATTTTCCTCATAAATATTATTAGTGTGAGAGTAACAACTGCATTGAAAGTAAAATCTGCCTCAGTAACATCTACCTCAGTAACATCTACCTCAGCAAAGCGAGAGTAACAACTTTGAGAGTAATATCTGCCTCAGTAACATTATTCGAAAGAGAATAACAACAGGTTTGAGAGTAACATTTGCCATCGTAACATCATTACGACGAGAGTTACCACAGCTGTGAGAGTAACATTTTTCTTAGTAGCCGCACCTATGGTATGAGAGCAACTTCATCAGCCAGCGAGAACACTCCTCCCATCTCCCATCACATGGCACTGAGAGGTGGATACTAATTTCCTGAACCAACTAGACATTGGCTGAGAAAACCACACGTTTCTCACCCCAACATTAAGTACCAGACGAAGGAACTCTGTCATTCGTAGCGAACCCACGAGCAGCGGGTCTTGGGTTCTCTACGATATGTTGTCAAGAACAACATTTCGTCTCACAACCCTGGAAGCCACAGCCAAAGAAATACTCTGGTACAGGTTATATAGATTATTATTATAATCAAAAAGAAGCGCTAAGCCACAAGGGCTATACAGCAGGTGATATAGAGAGTCACATGGATAGTGCAGCAGCACTGTTGCTGCCTCATCTTGTATTCGCTGAACACTCTCACGGTTTACAAGAGTTGATTCCAGTTTCTCGAGATCCTGACGTTACTCGCAAACAATGATGTTATTAAACAACTTTGCCACTCCTTTTGTTTTAACTTCGGTCATTACTGACGGGGTAGAGGGATTTTGTGTGTGTGTGTGTGTGTGTGTACTCACCTAGTTGTACTCACCTAGTTGAGGTTGCGGGGGTCGAGTCCGAGCTCCTGGCCCCGCCTCTTCACTGATCGCTACTAGGTCACTCTCCCTGAGCCGTGAGCTTTATCATACCTCTGCTTAAAGCTATGTATGGATCCTGCCTCCACTACATCGCTTCCCAAACTATTCCACTTACTGACTACTCTGTGGCTGAAGAAATACTTCCTAACATCCCTGTGATTCATCTGTGTCTTCAGCTTCCAACTGTGTCCCCTTGTTACTGTGTCCAATCTCTGGAACATCCTGTCTTTGTCCACCTTGTCAATTCCTCTCAGTATTTTGTATGTCGTTATCATGTCCCCCCTATCTCTCCTGTCCTCCAGTGTCGTCAGGTTGATTTCCCTTAACCTCTCCTCGTAGGACATACCTCTTAGCTCTGGGACTAGTCTTGTTGCAAACCTTTGCACTTTCTCTAGTTTCTTCACGTGCTTGGCTAGGTGTGGGTTCCAAACTGGTGCCGCATACTCCAATATGGGCCTAACATACACGGTGTACAGGGTCCTGAATGATTCCTTATTAAGATGTCGGAATGCTGTTCTGAGGTTTGCTAGGCGCCCATATGCTGCAGCAGTTATTTGGTTGATGTGCGCTTCAGGAGATGTGCCTGGTGTTATACTCACCCCAAGATCTTTTTCCTTGAGTGAGGTTTGTAGTCTCTGACCCCCTAGACTGTACTCCGTCTGCGGCCTTCTTTGCCCTTCCCCAATCTTCATGACTTTGCACTTGGTGGGATTGAACTCCAGGAGCCAATTGCTGGACCAGGTCTGCAGCCTGTCCAGATCCCTTTGTAGTTCTGCCTGGTCTTCGATCGAGTGAATTCTTCTCATCAACTTCACGTCATCTGCAAACAGGGACACCTCAGAGTCTATTCCTTCCGTCATGTCGTTCACAAATACCAGAAACAGCACTGGTCCTAGGACTGACCCCTGCGGGACCCCGCTGGTCACAGGTGCCCACTCTGACACCTCGCCACGTACCATGACTCGCTGCTGTCTTCCTGACAAGTATTCCCTGATCCATTGTAGTGCCTTCCCTGTTATCCCTGCTTGGTCCTCCAGTTTTGGCACCAATCTCTTGTGTGGAACTGTGTCAAACGCCTTCTTGCAGTCCAAGAAAATGCAATCCACCCACCCCTCTCTCTCTTGTCTTACTGCTGTCACCATGTCATAGAACTCCAGTAGGTTTGTGACACAGGATTTCCCGTCCCTGAAACCATGTTGGCTGCTGTTGATGAGATCATTCCTTTCTAGGTGTTCCACCACTCTTCTCCTGATAATCTTCTCCATGATTTTGCATACTATACATGTCAGTGACACTGGTCTGTAGTTTAATGCTTCATGTCTGTCTCCTTTTTTAAAGATTGGGACTACATTTGCTGTCTTCCATGCCTCAGGCAATCTCCCTGTTTCGATAGATGTATTGAATATTGTTGTTAGGGGTACACATAGCGCCTCTGCTCCCTCTCTCAATACCCATGGGGAGATGTTATCTGGCCCCATTGCCTTTGAGGTATCTAGCTCACTCAGAAGCCTCTTCACTTCTTCCTCGGTTGTGTGCACTGTGTCCAGCACTTGGTGGTGTGCCCCACCTCTCCGTCTTTCTGGAGTCCCTTCTGTCTCCTCTGTGAACACTTCTTTGAATCTCTTGTTGAGTTCTTCACATACTTCACGGTCATTTCTTGTTGTCTCTCCTCCTTCCTTCCTTAGCCTGATTACCTGGTCCTTGACTGTTGTTTTCCTCCTGATGTGGCTGTACAACAGTTTCGGGTCAGATTTGGCTTTCGCTGCTATGTCATTTTCATATTGTCTTTGGGCCTCCCTGCTTATCTGTGCATATTCGTTTCTGGCTCTACGACTGTTCTCCTTATTCTCCTGGGTCCTTTGCCTTCTATATTTCTTCCATTCCCTAGCACACTTGGTTTTTGCCTCCCTGCACCTTTGGGTAAACCATGGGCTCATCCTGGCTTTTTCATTAATCCTGTTACCCTTGGGTACAAACCTCTCCTCAGCCTCCTTGCATTTTGTTGCTACATATTCCATCATCTCATTAACTGGCTTCCCTGATAGTTCTCTGTCCCACTGAACCCCGTTCAGGTAGTTCCTCATTCCTGTGTAGTCCCCTTTCTTGTAGTTTGGCTTCATTCGTCCTGGCCTTCCTGCTTCTCCCTCCACTTGTAGCTCTACTGTGTATTCGAAGCTTAAAACCACATGGTCACTGGCCCCAAGGGGTCTTTCATATGTGATGTCCTCGATATCTGCACTACTCAAGGTGAATACTAAGTCCAGCCTTGCTGGTTCATCCTCTCCTCTCTCTCTTGTAGTGTCCCTTACTAGTTGGCACATGAAGTTTTCCAGTACCACCTCCATCATCTTAGCCCTCCATGTATCTTGGCCCCCATGTGGGTCCAAGTTCTCCCAATCGATCTCCTTGTGGTTAAAGTCACCCATGATCAGGAGCTTTGCCCTGCATGCATGAGCTCTTCTGGCCACTCTAGCCAGTGTGTCAACCATCGCTCTATTGCTCTCGTCGTACTCTTGCCTTGGCCTCCTGCTGTTCTGTGGTGGGTTATACATCACTGCTATTACCACCTTGGGACCTCCAGAGTGAAGTGTTCCCACTATGTAATCACTTTCTTCTCCGCTGTCTCCTCTCTCCAGCTCATCAAAATTCCAGCGATTTTTGATCGGCAACGCCACTCCTCCACCCCCCCTGTTCCCTCTGTCTTTCCTCAGGATTTGGTATCCCGTTGGAAAGATGGCATCTGTTATCATACCTGTAAGCTTGGTTTCTGTGAGAGCTATGATGTCCGGTGATGCTTCTTTGACTCTTTCATGCCACTCCTCCCACTTATTTGTTATTCCATCAGCGTTTGTGTACCATAGCTTCAGTTTCCTTTCCAACACTGTGGGGGGCCTGTGAGGGTGGGAGACCTGGTGGCATACTGTGGGATTCTATAGCTCGGTGTTGGGTGGAGGCTGTGGGTATGGATTGTAGTGTGTGTTGGGATGGTGTGATAGGTTGTATGGTTCTGAGAATAGTTGTGTGTGTGCTTGCCCTTGCTGTTCTGTTCTGCTCTGACTGACCTCTGCTGGTTCCCTCCTTGTCTCTTTTCCTAGCTCCTTTCGCTTTTTTGTCCTCTCCCTCAGCTGCTGTCGTTCTGATTTTGTTCTGTCTCTGTCTAGGAACACCCTCTTGTACTCTTCCGAGTATTTCAATCGTGGTTTCTCTTGGAGGATCCTGTTCCGCACTGTTTCCGTCCTGAGAATCAGCTTGATTGGTCGGTTTCTCCCCTTCGAGTACCCCCCTATTCTCTGAAAATTTACAATCTCGTCCATCTCTTCACCTATTTCCGTGATGATTTTCTCAATCTCCTTTCTTTCTTCCTGCTGCCTTTCAGTGTGTGTCCTTTCCTCTCTCTCCTGAAGCCCATGGATAAACACTGATTTTGCCCTTTCTTCCTCCCATTGCCTCACCCTCTGTGACTCTGGATCCTGCCTGTATGTGGTCAGTTTCTCCCTTGATTTTTCCAGTGGCTCTTGATAGCCTGGTTGTGCCTCAGCATTCGACCTATCACCCTCTCCATCTGCAACCAGCTGATCTTCCCTTTCACTCCTTGGTCCTCCTTGGCAGACTGATATGACCTTAGCATAATTCATAATTCCTTCCTTCCTGTTCGGCCTCGCAGCTTCATATGCTGTGTCTTCTCTGGTCACTGCCCCTGTAACTCGCTTCAGCCTATTTATCTCAACTTCTAGGACCCTTATCTTGGCTGCTGCAGTTTCGACTTGTGCCTCCCAATTCTTTGTCTCCTTCTCCAACCTCTTTTCCAATTTCACAGAGAGCTCTTTCTCCATTTTTTCAGAAAGCTCTCCTAATTTTCTCTCCCACTCTTGTTCCATCCTTTTCCACTGCTCCTCCATCCACTCCTCCCTACCAGAACCATTCTCATCTGATCCTTGGTTCCTGCGAGTCCCCACCATTTTGTTTTTTTTTTTTTTTTTTTTTTTTTTTTTTTTTTTTGTGTGTGTGTGTGTGTGTGTGGATGTCTTCACCATTCTCATTTATATGAACTGATAAAGCCACTGTGTGGCGAAACGTTTCCTTAATAAAGATACCCAAGTGTTGCACATGTGTCTAATTTATCAGTATGGGATATACACAACCTATGGGAGACTCACAACACAAGGGAACACACAACACATGGGAGTCACACAACACAAGGGAACACACAACACATGGGAGTCACACAACACAAGGGAACACACAACACATGGGAGTCACACAACACAAGGGAACACACAACACATGGGAGTCACACAACACAAGGGAACACACAACACATGGGAGTCACACAACACAAGGGAACACACAACACATGGGAACACACAACACATGAATCACACAACACAAGGGAACACACAACACATGGGAGTCACACAACACAAGGGAACACACAATACATGGGAGTCACACAACAGAAAGGAACACACAACACATGGGAGTCACACAAGGGAACACACAACACATGGGAGTCACACAACACAAGGAACACACAACACATGGGAGTCACACAACACAAGGGAACACACAACACATGGGGGTCACACAACACAAGGGAACACACAACACATGGGAGTCACACAACACAAAGGAACACACAACACAAGGGAACACACAACACATGAGAGTCACACAATACAAGGGAACACACAACACATGGGAGTCACACAACACAAGGGAACACACAACACAAGGGAACACACAACACATGGGAGTCACACAACACAAGGGAACACACAATACATGGGGGTCACACAACACAAGGGAACAAACAACACATGGGAGTCACACAACACAATGGAACACAACACATGGGAGTCACACAATAAATTGGAACGCACAACACATGGGAGTCACACAACACAATGGAACACACAACACATGGGAGTCACACAACACAATGGAACACACAACACATGGGAGTCACACAACACAATGGAACGCACAACACAATGGAACACACAATACATAGGAGTCACACAACACAAAACACATGGGAGACTCGCAACACAGTGGAACACAACACATGGGAGTCACACAACATAATGAAGCAAACAACACATGGGAGTCACACAACACAATGGAACACACAACACATGGGAGACTCGCAACACAATGGAACACACAACACATGGGAGTCACACAAAACAAGGGAACAGACAACACGTGGGAGTCACACAACTCAAGGGAACACAACACATGGGAGACTCACAACACAATGGAACACAACACATGGGAGTCACACAACACAATGGAACACAGAACACATGAGTCACACAACACAATGGAACACACAACACATGGGAGTCACACAACACAATGGAACACACAACATATGGGAGTCACTCAACACAATGGAACACACAACACAATGAAACAGTCACACAACACAAGGGAACACACAACACATGGGAACACACAACACATGGGAGTCACACAACACAAGGGAACACAACACATGGGAGTCACACAATGGAACACAGAAGGCATGGGAGTCACACAACACAATGGAGCACACAACACAATGGAACACACAACACATGGGAGTCACACAACACAAGGGAACACACAACAAATGGGAGTCATACAACACATGGGAGTCATACAACACAATGGAACACACAATACACTGGAACACACAACACATGGGAGTCACACAACACAAGGGAACACACAACACATGGGAGTCACACAACACAAGGAAACACACAACACAAAGGAAAACACAACACATGGGAGTCAACACAATGGAACACTCAACACATGGGAGTCACACCACACAATGGAACACACAACACAATGGAGCACACAAAACAATGGGAGTCACACAACACAATCGAGCACACAACACAATGGAACACACAACACATGGGAGTCACACAACTCAATGGAACACACAACACATGGGAGTAACACAACACAATGAAACACACAACACATGGGAGTCACACAACACAAAGGAACACACAACACAATGGAACACAACACATTGGAGTCACACAACACAATGGAACACACAACACAGTGGAACATAGAATACAGTGGAACACACAACACATGGGAGTCACACAACACAAGGGAACACACAACACAGTGGAACACAGAACGCAATGGAACACACAACACAATGGAACACAGAACACAATGGAACACACAACACATGGGATTCACATAACACAATGGAACAAACAACACATGGGAGTCACACAACACAAGGGAACACACAACACATGGGAGTCACACAACACAAGGGAACACACAACGCATGGGAGTCACACAACACAATGGAACACACAACACAATGGAACACAGAACACAATGGAACACACAACACATGGGATTCACATAACACAATGGAACAAACAACACATGGGAGTCACACAACACAATGGAACACAACACAATGGAACACAACACAATGGAACACACAACACATGAGAATCACACAACACAATGGAACACAGTACACATGGGGGTCAAACAACACAATGAAACACACAACACAATGGAAGATACAACACATGGGAGTCACACAACACAATGGAACACACAACACAATGGAACACACAACAATCCTATCAGCATCTCACTATTGTATTCTTTGGAAAGTGGAAGGGAAACTGTTCAGGATTTAGAACAAATAAGAAACACACTTGAATATAGAGATTTTTTGTGAACCTTACTGAATTTGACGTAATATTATGTGCCGGCCATCTTTAATTTTCATGAGAGAGAAAGAAGAAAGTGGTGAGTGAGAGAAGAATTATAATACCTTCCTGAATTGCTGCTCTTTGCCAATATTTTATTCAAATATTGTATATAAGATAAAGAGTATTTGTCAATCTTCATATACTTCTTTATTCAGGCATCAAAATGTAATAAACTCCAGTCAGTAAAAAATCAATATCTGCAGGTAGACAGACAAGAGTTATTGTCTGTATTTCGACGTCTTCCTGTGATTGCTGAAGATGTAAGTTTGGTGTCTAAATATATGGTTTTTCATGGTCAGTTTGGAGTCAAATTTCACCCCAAGGATATCAACTTCTACAGGTGCCAACGCCCTCCCATTCATACTTACTACTGCACCGGCATTACCATCATGGTGCCTAGAGATCATCATTTGTGTTTTCTCGGCTGCAAATGTTGCTTGCCATCTATTTCCCCAAGCTAATATAGCTCTTAGCTGGTGACATTATTTTATTAAACTTATTTCATAGGGGCAGCGCTAAACTCGTAGGATTATACAGTTCCTTAGGGAAATGGGAGGCAATCAGATTCGAGCGAAGGATAGGAATGGGTAGCTCCAATCCTTTAATCAAGAGCCCTTCACCGGCATTAAGACATCTTCCTCTAAGGGACTCGAGGTCTAGTACTACACCACATATCAACAAATGCTTTAATCCCTAATATAGTGGTAAAAGTAAAATCTTAGTGTATATCTAGATGGAAGCTACATAATAGTAACAAGTTGGAGAATAATAAACCCGTGCAACACTCGGGTACCTCTAATTGAGAGACGTTTTGACCACCAGGATGTTTATCAGTGACTCATCTCTAGAAAAGATTGATAAAAGTAACTGGTGAGTGAAACGTTTCTTGAATAAAATTACTCTGGAGCTGCAGATGTGTTTTATTCCCCCATCTAAAATATACACCATAATTAATATACTGCAATACCAAACATGGTTATAGATATAAACTTTAATGGTGGACATTTCCACTAAGCTTTTCAAAGTACATGACGCTACGTAATATACACGTGATAACAGAAGTAACATCCACAGACCAGTAACCCAGCCCTTATGCAAGGTAACATCGTGAGCAGCGTCTGGGGAAAGCAGAGTACTCTGGCCCCTACACTCACCTCACCACATGCCATCCAGCAACGTAACAATAAGTAGGTAGTAAACACATCCCAGGAGCTGCTGCTAACACTGTTTCATTCTGCAACATGAAATCGCTGCTTAAACACTTTCCCAATTACCTACTACTAGTAATATTCTTTCATAAAGAGAAAAGCTTGGACCAAACTCCGTTTTTCACGGCAATAGAGAGAGCGAGACATAGAGACACACAGAGACAAAGACAGACACAAAGAGACAAAGATAGAGAGAGACGCGTCGAGTAGGTATTATAACTTAACCACAAGCATAATTTAAAAAGTCATTGACCAAGTACATATAAAATAATGTTTTTAAGAGAGTACATGCTTACCTCACAATGACGACCAATATTTACTAAAGACTTTAATTTTTGAATAATACTCGTGGAATTATTATTACTTTGTCAAGAAGGTATTAAATGACAATAACGCTACCAGTTTCAAATTAATAATGTTTGAGTGTCACTACAGTAAATTATGTTATTATACCTTCATAACTTTTACATTGTGATTCCCTAGTGTTTCTTGCACTGAAACGTAAATTAAAGCGCTAACCACGCAGTGCAATACAATATGACAATACTTATTGAAACTGACATTTACTGAGTAGCCAGACTGCTGGGTTACTCTGGAATCAGAGTTCAACAGCGTAGTACGTACACCAGAGTTAATAAACACTACACGTACAAGGGGCTTCGCAAATATAGCACGTACAAGAAACTTCACGAACACTACATGTGTAATATACTTCACCAACATTTCATATACAAGATTTTCAGAAACATTACACGTACAAAGAGCTTCACGAACACCACGAACAAGAAAATTCACGAACACTCCAAGGCTTCAAGGACACTACACACAAGAAGTTTCACAACCACTACACGTACAAGAGGCTTTGCACATTGTTTTATACATGTGAACGTAACTACTGGTCATTTATTCGTAAAACCCATACTAAATTTGATCTTATTTAATAAATGGGATTCGCATCTATTGGAAATTATGGGGACCCATAGCCTCGCAGAAGTAAATTTAAAAAAGGCTTCGAGGAGAAATAATTGGATTTCTTCCTAAAGCCGTTGAATATTCCACCTCTACCACTCCATCTTTTCTTATTGCAAAAATAGGTATATTTTATTACATAATATAGTACACAAAGTTTAAAGGATATACTTTGACAGTGCAAAGATCTTTGAGTACACAATATATGGGGTTCGAGGGATGCATTACAAATACACAGATTTGTATTTGTAATGCATCCCTGATTTTTTTTTTTTTTTTTGTGAATAAAGAATCTAATTCAAGGCATTCCGTGGCTCGGTTTGTAGCGCACTCAGCTCATATACTGAGGGTCAGTGGTTTGATCGCCGGCACGGGTAGAAACGTTGTGCATGTTACCTTACACCTGTTTCCCTAGTTCACCTAGCAGTGTTAGTCGACTGTAGTGGGTCGTACCCCAGACGGTGGTAAAATACCTTAAAGAGGACTAGGTTTGAAATGAGCTGAGATAGAATAACATCTCTAATAGCCTGTAAAAGTCATGTGTAAAAAAATATTCTTTCAGTTCTTTATGCCTTCTGAGGGGCACTGAAGACACTCTGGTGGACAGTACTTCAACTTTTGAGACAACAATAAAATATTGATAGGGAAAGAAACTGTTGAAGACGAAGTAAAGGAAGAGAAGGAAGAGGAAGAAAGGAGAAGAAGAAGGGGAAGGAGAAGGTGTCGAAGGAGGAAGAGAAGGTAAAAGAAAAGGAAAGGCGGGAAGGAAAAGAAGAAGGGGAAAAAAATAGTGTCTGGATGATAAAGAGGTTAAGACCAACACTGTCACTACAAACCATGATCCAAGAATTTGGACCCAGATTGCAATGTGTTCTGGGTGTAGCGAGATGAGTCAAGTTCCACTCATCACCATGCTCGTAAAATTCATCCTCACAACATTTACTTTCCCGGAATCGAAAGTAAATTCAGCTCAGAGATAATATTCGCTTCTTTATATCTTTTATGCAGTTCAAGAATACTAAGGTTCAGGAAAGGTCTTATGTCTCTAGACTGTATTTGTCAATCCCTACGTTACTAGGCCCTGCCTCACCTGCCTTCCCTACCTGGCCTGCCTCGCTAACCCTCTACGGTAACTTCCTTGCTTACCTCTCCTCACGTTTCTAGACTCTCCTCCATGGAGCTACTTTCACTTTCCTTAGACTAAACCTGCATACATAATATTCCATAGAAGCAATTGACTCATATGAATTATTGGACCTTCTCCAAGAATATACTGATATGAGACCCATTACGATAACTGCCAGGCCCTCCAGACACGAATAAAAATGTCTGGTAGTCAGCTGAATAAACTATTTAATGTGAAGTTATTATTACCGGCGAGATTTACGGTGGTGATTGCTGGGGTTCTGCGGAAAAAAAATTGATCAAAAATGGTTAAAATGGCATTTCCTGGCCTTTAAGTATATATATATATATATATATATATATATATATATATATATATATATATATATATATATATATATATATATATATATATATATATATATATATATATATATATATATATATATATATATATATATATATATCGTGCCGAATAGGCAGAACTTGCGATCTTGGCTTAAATAGCAACGCTCATCTTGCCATATAGGACAAGTGAAAATTTGTGTATGCAATAATTTCGCCAAAATCATTCTGAACCTAATGAAAAAAATATATTTCACTGTGTTTGTTTAGTATTAAATTATTGTAAACAAATCTAAAGTATATTTAGTTGGGTTAGGCTAAAATAAATTGTTCTTGTTATAATAAGGTTAGGTAAGTTTTCTAAGATTCTTTTGGTGCAAAATTATAAATTTTTACATCAACATTAATGAAAAAAATATATCTTTAAACGTATAAGAGAAAATTTCAGAAAGGACTTAATTTTTTAAATGAGTTCTTGCTAACTGACCAGTTTTACATATTCGGCACGACATATATATATATATACACACACACACACACACACACACACACACACACTTAAGTGGGGTAATTTAATCCCACCCCTCTCCCGAACGCCCTAGCATTTACTTCTTCTACAACCCCATCTATAAATATATTAAACAACATGGTGACATTACACAAACCTGTCTAAGAATATATATATATATATATATATATATATATATATATATATATATATATATATATATATGCAACCACTGTGAAAGAATAGAGAAGTTCCAAGCGCTTTCGTGACTACTCACATTATCAAGGACGGTAGTACTTCCCTGGGTGGTTGCTGTCTACCAACATATATATATATATATATATATATATATATATATATATATATATATATATATATATATATATATATATATATATATATATGTCGTGCCGAATATGTAAAACTGGTCAATTAGCAAGAACTCATTTAAAATTAAGTTCTTTCCAAAATTTTCTCTTATACGTTTAAAGATATATTTTTTTTATTAATGTTAATGTAAAAAAAAAATAATTTTACTCCAAAAGAAACTTAGAAAAGTTACCTAACCTTTTTCCTCCATGAAGCAAAGCAGAATGTTTTATTCTTGCTGTCTTAAGCATAGACAACAATATACACTATCTTTACCATGATAATAAAGTGGGAGCAGGATTTTCCTTAATTGTCCTGCTAAGGTAAGAGATGGACTGTCTCTTATTAAACTACACTTGGCACACTGGACCGCACGGAGCGGCGGTCCCTTGACCACAGGTCGTATACTGGTACTGCATCTGCGATCAATTACTCGCTGTAGCAGTAAACAAGATATTTGCCCCTTCTGAGAGGGCTGGGCCCCTCAGGGCTGAAAGGGGCTGAAGGGGCTGAAGGGGGCTGGTACCCCCCTCCTGGAGAAAATTCCTCCACAAATGGGATTAAATCTGGAGTATCTGAGAGAGTTAGAGCTAAGGAAGGGGCAGCAATAATGTTGAAGTTTCAGTTATGGAAGGAGAAAAGAGAATACGAAAGTGTAAATTCAAGGGTTATATGGATTAAAGTAAAGGTTGGATGCGAAAAGTGGGTCATAATAAGCGTGTATGCACCTGGAGAAGAGAGGAATGTAGAGGAGAGAGAGAGAGATTTTGGGAGATGTTAAGTGAATGTATAGGAACCTTTGAACCAAGTGAGAGAGTAATTGTGGTACGGGACCTGAATGCTAAAGTAGGAGAAACTTTTAGAAAGGGTGTGGTAGGTAAGTTTGGGGTGCTAGGTGTAAATGATAATGGGAGCAATTTGATTGAGCTTTGTATAGAAAGGGGTTTAGTTATAGGTAATACATATTTTAAGAAAAAGAGGATAAATAAGTATACAAGATATGATGTAGGGCGAAATGACAGTAGTTTGTTGGATTATGTATTGGTAGATAAAAGACTGTTGAGTAGACTTCAGGATGTACATGTTTATAGAGGGGCCACAGATATATCAGATCACTTTTTAGTTGTAGCTACACTGAGAGTAAAAGGTAGATGGGATTCAAGGAGAATAGAAGCATCAGGTAAGAGAGAGGTGAAGGTTTATAAACTAAAAGAGGAGGCAGTTAGGGTAAGATATAAACAACTATTGGAGGATAGATGGGCTAATGAGAGCATAGGCAATGGGGTCGAAGAGGTATGGGGTAGGTTTAAAAATGTAGTGTTAGAGTGTTCAGCAGAAGTTTGTGGTTACAAGAAAGTGGGTGCGGGAGGGAAGAGGAGTGATTGGTGGAATGATGATGTAAAGAGAGTAGTAAGGGAGAAAAAGTTAGCATATGAGAAGTTTTTACAAAGTAGAAGTGATGCAAGGAGGGAAAAGTATATGGAGAAAAAGAGAGAGGTTAAGAGAGTGGTGAAGCAATGTATAAAGAGAGCAAATGAGAGAGTGGGTGAGATGTTATCAACAAATTTTGTTGAAAATAAGAAAAAGTTTTGGAGTGAGATTAACAAGTTAAGGAAGCCTAGAGAACAAATGGATTTGTCAGTTAAAAATAGGAGAGGAGAGTTATTAAATGGAGAGTTAGAGGTATTGGGAAGATGGAGGGAATATTTTGAGGAATTGTTGAATGTTGATGAAGATAGGGAAGCTGTGATTTTGTGTATAGGGCAAGGAGGAATAACATCTTGTAGGAGTGAGGAAGAGCCAGTTGTGAGTGTGGGGGAAGTTCTTGAGGCAGTAGGTAAAATGAAAGGGGGTAGGGCAGCTGGGATTGATGGGATGAAGGTAGAAATGTTAAAAGCAGGTGGGGATATAGTTTTGGAGTGGTTGGTGCTATTACTTAATAAATGTATGGAAGAGGGTAAGGTACCTATGGATTGGCAGAGAGCATGCATAGTTCCTTTGTATAAAGGCAAAGGGGACAAAAGAGATTTTCAAAAATTATAAGTCTGTTGAGTATACCTGGTAAAGTGTATGGTAGAGTTATTATTGAAAGAATTAAGGGTAAGACGGAGAATAGGATAGCAGATGAACAAGGAGGCTTTAGGAAAGGTAGGGGGTGTGTGGACCAGGTGTTTACAGTGAAACATATAAGTGAACAGTATTTAGATAAGGCTAAAGAGGTCTTTGTGGCATTTATGGATTTGGAAAAGGCGTATGACAGAGTGGATAGGGGGCAATGTGGCAGATTTTGCAGATGTATGGTATAGGAGGTAGGTTACTGAAAGCAGTGAAGAGTTTTTACGAGGATAGTAAGGCTCAAGTTAGAGTATGTGGGAAAGAGGGAGATTATTTCCCAGTAAAAGTAGGCATTAGACAAGGATGTGTAATGTCACCGTGGTTGTTCAATATATTTATAGATCGGGTTGTAAGGGAAGTAAATGAGAGGGTCTTGGCAAGCGGTGTGAAGTTAAAAGTTAAAGAATCACACATAAAGTGGGAGTTGTCACAGTTGCTCTTTGCTGATGACACTGTGCTCTTGGGTGATTCTGAAGAGAAGTTGCAGAGGTTGGTGGATGAATTTGGTAGGGTATGTGAAAGAAGAAAATTGAAAGTGAATACAGGAAAGAGTAAGGTTATGAGGATAACAGAAAGATTAGGTGATGAAAGATTGGATATCAGATTGGAGGGAGAGTGTATAGAGGAGGTGAATGTATTCATATATTTGGGATTGGACGTGTCAGCCGATGGGTCTATGAAAGATGAGGTGAATCATGGAATTGATGATGGGAAAAGGGTGATTGGTGCACTTAGGAGTCTGTGGAGACAAAGAACTTTGTCCTTGGAAGCAAAGAGGGGAATGTATGAAAGTATAGTTTTACCAGTGCTCCTGTATGGGTGTGAAGCATGCGTGATGCAAAATTTGTATTTAATGATAAGTTTTACACTCAGAAATTTGGTATGGCAATGGGGAATCCTCTTTCACCTTTTCTTAGTAACCTATGCATGGAATTTTTTGAAACAAGGCTGCTAAACACAATCCTCCCTAATAGAGCTAAATGGTTCAGATATGTTGATGATATTTTGTGTCTTATTCCTAAGAATGTAGATATACACCATTTCCTTGGGAAATTAAATAGCTTAGCCCATTCTATAAACTTTACTGTTGAGTTTGCAGAAAATAACTCATTGCCTTTTCTAGATGTTTTAATTATTATGGGTAATAATGAATTCAAATTTAAAATTTACAGAAAACCTACAAATAATCTTCACGTATCTTTACGTATTTGTAATCCAGAGTTCATAGATGAGGAAATATCCAAAATTTATGAAATAGGTAACGGTCTGAAATACCCAAGAAACGTAATTGATAAATCTTTTAAAACTGCTAGAAATACTTTTTACAATCCAAAAAGGGACAACCAGCCTTATTCAACTAAAAATATGTTGGTTCTCCCTTACCATGAAAACTTGGTTGATATACCTTCTCTTCTTAAGACTTTTAATATCAAAGTTGTATTTAAGAATCTTGATACAGTAAAAAAACTTTTGATAAAGAATTCCCCCCAAAATACTGACGGATGTGTCTATAAGATTCCTTGTAAAATTTGCGATCAAGTTTATTACGGTCAAACTGGTAAAAGTCTCGAACTAAGATTAAAACTACATAAATATAGCATTAGAACTGGACAAGATTCCAATGCTCTATTTATTCATGTGAAAGATTTTAACCACCCAATTGATTTTCAAAAAGTTGAAAAAGTTGTATCAAGCAAGTCCATGGTCGACAGGAATATAATTGAATCTTGTTTCATAAAAATCAATTTTGACAATAATATGAATATTTCCTTTGGTTTATATAAATTAGATCCATTTATAATTAATAGAATTTGGGAAGAATTTATTAATGCATTGGACAAATAATAAATTTTAAAATTTTTAATTCTTGTGTAGAATAGTTTGTTGGTGTGTTGTGTGAAGGACCTGTCTAGTTGGGCCAGCGGGCCTGCTGCAGTGTTTCCTTTATTATGAATCGCACGTCAGGTGTTGCTTTGTTGTGGGATGTGATAGTGAGGTGTCGGCTAGGCCCTTTGTATGCCTTCCTTTGATGCATTACTTTCATTGTTCCTTGATAATGTGAGTAATCACGAAAGCGCTTGGAATTTCTCTATTCTTTCACAGTGGTTGTTTTGTATATATATATATATATATATATATATATATATATATATATATATATATATATATATATATATATATATATATATATATATATATATATTCAACAAACCAGCCATATCCCACCAAGGCAGGGTGGCCCAAAAAGATAAACGAAAGTTTCTCTTTTTAAATTTAGTAATTTATACAGGAGAAGGGATTACTAGCCCCTGACTCCCGGCATTTTAGTCGCATCTTCAACATGCATGGCTTACAGAGGAAGAATTCTGTGCCACTTCCCCATGGAGATAAAAGGAATTAAAAAAGAACAAGAACTAGTAAGGAAATAGAAGAAAACCCAGTGGGGTGTGTATATATATGCTTGTACATGTATGTGTAGTGTGACCTAAGTGTAAGAAGAAGTAGCAAGACGTATCTGAAATCTTGCATGTTTATGAGATAGAGAAAAGACACCAGCAATCCTACCATCATGTAAAACAAGTGTAGGCTTCCGCTTTACAATCACTTGGCAGGACGTTGAGTTTGGATTGTAATTTGTGATAGGTTGTGGAGTTCTGGGGATGGTTCTGTGTGTGCTTGCTCTTGTTGCTCTGCCCTGCTCTGATTGATCTCTGCTGGTTCCGCCCTTGTCTCCCTTCCTAGCTCCTTTCGCTTATGTGTCCTCTCCCTCAGCTGCTGTCATTCTGCTTGTGTTCTGTCTCTGTCTGGGAACACTCTCTTGTATTCTGCCGAGTACTTCAACCATGGTTTCTCTTGGAGGATCCTGTTCCGCACTGTTTCTGTCCTGAAAATCAGCTTGATCAGTCGTTTTCTCCCCTTCAAGTACCCCCCTATTCTCTGAAAATTTACACTTTCGTCTATGTCTTCTTAACCTATTTCTGTGATGATGTTCTAAATCTCCTTTCTTTCTGCCTTCCGTCTTTCAGTGTGTTTCCTTCCCTCGCTCTCCTGAAGCCCATGAATAAACACTGACTTTGCTCTTTCCTCCTCCCATTGCCTTTCCCTCTGTGACTCTGGTTCCTGTCTGTACATGACCATTCTCTCCCTTGTTTTTCCAGTAGCTCTTGGTATCATGGTTGTGCCTCTGCATTTGACCTATCACCCTTTCCATCTGCACCCAGCTGCTCTTCCCTTTCACTCCTTGGCCCTGCTTGGCAGGCTGATATGACCTTAGCAAAATTCATGTCTCCTTCCTTCCTGTTCGGCCTCTCAGGTTCATATGCTGTGTCTTCTCTGGTCACTGCCCCTGTAACTCGCTTCAGCCTGTTTACCTCATCTTCTAAGACCCTTATCCTGGTGTGTGTGTGTGTGTGTGTTTTGTATGTATGTGTGTGTGTGTGTTTTGTATGTATGTGTGTGTGTGTGTGTGTGTGTATATATATATATATATATATATATATATATATATATATATATATATATATATATATATATATATCTGTGTGTGTGTGTGTGTGTGTGTGTGTGTGTGTGTGTGTGTGTGTGTGTGTCGTGCCAAATAGTTAAAATTTACGATTTTGACGAAAATAACAACGCACTTCTTACCGAATAGGGCAAGCGAAAATGTGTATATGCAATATTATCGCAAAAATAATTCTGAACTTAAAGAAAAGATATTTATTTCATTGTATTTGTTTATTATTAAATTATTATAAACATATATTAAATAGATTTAGTTGGATTAGGCTAAATTAAATTACGCTTGTTATAATAAGGTTATGTAATCTCCCTAAGGTTCTTTTTGTACAAACTGCGGCAGGTCCTCGGATCACGAACAACACCTAGCTCTGCTGGGTGCATGATCTTTGTAGGATCGATGGCAGAGTGGATAAGGTGACATGTACATTGTATTGTCTCTTGACGCGGGACAATGTTTCAAAACCACTTATTTCGTCGTTTCATTGATATATATATATATATATATATATATATATATATATATATATATATATATATATATATATACTACTGTTAATATGTTGGGGGCTCTTTCCTATTCCTTTTATGTATCTATAGGCTCTTGTGCTTGTCTCCAGGATGGATATGGAGTGAAGACTGGTTTAAACCATGGTAGCAGTTACCAAAAATATGGTTTAAAAAGACATTAGAAAGCATGTTGGTCGTAGAACCTTGATAACTTCTCACACAGAGTCACTAAAATTTAGGCCACTATCCATATATATATATGCTGTCATTTTCATTTCTGTGCGTTAGAAGTGATCAAGATCTTAAGAGCGAAACGTTTTCTAGTCTATATGTCGTAAACAATAAACTAGCCGCTTCGGCGATTAGATCCATTCTTCTCTTTCCGAGTATTGTTCAGTGAGGTTCATTCTTTGTAAGTGTTTGTCTGGAATGTCTGATCTTGTCAGCTGTAGTGTCAAGACTTGCTGTTAATATGATTATTATCGCTTTATGACAACAGTAATCCCACGTGTGTCATACAAAGCCTAGGGAGTGGGAGGTAAACAGGTTTGGTCCTAGAGAAAAGGGAGGGTAGCTTCAAGTCATTGGATCAAGAACCTTGCACCGTTATCGAGGCACCCCTCTGAAGGAATGAAGATTGTGATAAAATCTAAACACAGTAGCTTCCCTGCTGCCAAATCAGAGAACATCACCTGAGGGCTCGTCACGACCGGAGCTAAGAGCCACTTTTCTTAGAATCTCAATTCGACTTAAATGCAACTTTATTCTCACTCCTCCATTCGTTGTGTCGTTCTACCTTGACTCTCATTTTCTTCCCTTGTGCACCCCACTCATAAACTTTTATTACAAGGTCTGGTATGGGGATGGAGGGACGGTGGTGGGGGGGGGGGTCTTATCGCCTGCACCACTCGCCTTGTTTCCACAGACTGGGGCTCCAGTAAGGAGCTAACGCGATTATGATGAAGCTGAAGAGGTAGTTCTTTTTTATGGACCCAAATTGCGTACACCAGCAGTCTCCTGTTACCATACTTTATATCAGTGGCTTTCAAATTGGGTTCCACGGAACCCTGGGGTTCTACAGAGGCTTGTTGGTGTTCCATGAGATTTTCCATATCTCTCTCCTTAATTTTTTGATGAAAGAGTAACTGACAACGTAGAAAAACATATGAACTGAGGGTCTTTGAGATACAGTTGAAGAATTTTAATGTGCATGATGAGAGTTCTAGGAGTCGGAACTGTCGTCGAGAACTGGCAACTTTATTAAGGTTTTAGGCAGCGCTGTACGACCCTTGTGGGTTTAACACTTTTGATAATAATAATAATAATAATAATAATAATAATACTAAATTTCTTATACTGTATGTGTCTTTCCACTGTCACAACCAGAAACGGAAGTGTGGTTTATAAACCCTGGTAATGTTCAAACACTGCTCGCTCTGGTTTATCATGCTTGGTTGTTAGTGTTTCTAGGGTTTAGTTCTCTTGCTTCACGAGAGTTATAATAATGTTTTTGTTTTAATGCATTATATTTCTGTTTTGTGTTTCATTGCAAGTAATATAACAATCACGATGATATCATTGATATCTAGTAAACAGTTTTTTCTCTAGGCTAATTTAATGAAGCAACATTAAAACGTAATATATTGTGTCAGTAAGGATAATTTTTACTATATTTACATGTGGGTTTATAGCAAAATTAAAATGAACGATGTTGATAAACTAAGAGGCATTATAAAGATGCGTATAATGTCCCGGTCTGAGGCGAGAGATTGTTGTGGAGTGGAGGAGAGAGTACGATAGCCAGCGAGTATTAGGGCAGCCTCCTCTCCTTCATTTTCTCTCTTCTTCTTCTTCTTCTTCTTCTTCTTCTTCTTCTTCTTCTTCTTCTTCTTCTTCTTCTTCTTCTTCTTCTTCTTCTTCTTCTTCTTCTTCAGCGCCGCTGCCGCCGTCTTCAACATCACCACTTTCATTCTTCTTGTTATTCTTGTTTTTGTTGTTAATATTGTTGTTGCTGATACTACTGTTGCAGCTGCTGTTGATATTGTTAATGTTGCAGTTGTTCTTGTTGATATTATTATTATTATTATTATTATTATTATTATTATTATTATTATTACTGAGCAGCAATAAAATCATAAGGCTACTTGGGAAATAGTCAGCAATGTCGTTTTATTATAGAAATGAAAGGTTATCTCAATTCCTTGGATGAAAAGCCTTCCACCAGCAGCAACACTAGTTGTACATGTACACCATCATGGTCATAAACAACAACACTAGTTGTACATGTACACCATCATGGTCATAAACAACAACACTAGTTGTACATGTACACCATCATGGCCACTAGAACAGCACTGGGTGTACATGTACACCATCATGGCCACTAGAACAGCACTGGGTGTACATGTACACCATCATGGCCACTAGAACAACACTGGGTGTACATGTACACCATCATGGCCACTAGAACAGCACTGGATGTACATGTACACCATCATGGCCACTAGAACAGCACTGGGTGTACATGTACACCATCATGGCCACTAGAACAGCACTGGGTGTACATGTACACCATCATGGCCACTAGAACAACACTGGGTGTACATGTACACCATCATGGCCACTAGAACAACACTGGGTGTACATGTACACCATCATGGCCACTAGAACAGCACTGGGTGTACATGTACACCATCATGGCCACTAGAACAACACTGCATGTACATGTACACCATCATGGCCACTAGAACAACACTGGGTGTACATGTACACCATCATGGCCACTAGAACAGCACTGGATGTACATGTACACCATCATGGCCACTAGAACAACACTGCATGTACATGTACACCATCATGGCCACTAGAACAGCACTGGATGTACATGTACACCATCATGGCCACTAGAACAGCACTGGATGTACATGTACACCATCATGGCCACTAGAACAGCACTGGGTGTACATGTACACCATCATGGCCACTAGAACAACACTGGGTGTACATGTACACCATCATGGCCACTAGAACAACACTGGGTGTACATGTACACCATCATGGCCACTAGAACAGCACTGGGTGTACATGTACACCATCATGGCCACTAGAACAACACTGGGTGTACATGTACACCATCATGGCCACTAGAACAACACTGCATGTACATGTACACCATCATGGCCACTAGAACAACACTGCATGTACATGTACACCATCATGGCCACTAGAACAACACTGGGTGTACATGTACACCATCATGGTCACTAGAACAACACTGCATGTACATGTACACCATCATGGCCACTAGAACAACACTGGGTGTACATGTACACCATCATGGTCACTAGAACAACACTGCATGTACATGTACACCATCATGGCCACTAGAACAACACTGGGTGTACATGTACACCATCATGGTCACTAGAACAACACTGCATGTACATGTACACCATCATGGCCACTAGAACAACACTGCATGTACATGTACACCATCATGGTCACTAGAACAACACTGCATGTACATGTACACCATCATGGCCACTAGAACAACACTGCATGTACATGTACACCATCATGGTCACTAGAACAACACTGCATGTACATGTACACCATCATGGCCACTAGAACAGCACTGGATGTACATGTACACCATCATGGCCACTAGAACAACACTGCATGTACATGTACACCATCATGGCCACTAGAACAGCACTGGATGTACATGTACACCATCATGGCCACTAGAACAGCACTGGATGTACATGTACACCATCATGGCCACTAGAACAACACTGCATGTACATGTACACCATCATGGCCACTAGAACAACACTGCATGTACATGTACACCATCATGGCCACTAGAACAGCACTGCATGTACATGTACACCATCATGGCCACTAGAACAACACTGCATGTACATGTACACCATCATGGCCACTAGAACAGCACTGGATGTACATGTACACCATCATGGCCACTAGAACAACACTGCATGTACATGTACACCATCATGGCCACTAGAACAGCACTGGATGTACATGTACACCATCATGGCCACTAGAACAGCACTGGGTGTACATGTACACCATCATGGCCACTAGAACAGCACTGGGTGTACATGTACACCATCATGGCCACTAGAACAGCACTGGGTGTACATGTACACCATCATGGCCACTAGAACAACACCTGGTGAAGGTGTTATTGTTAATTAATCATCAAAGTGAGAGGAATTTTTGCTAATTATCTTTAAGAACAGTTATAACCTAGAAATATAGGGCGATATAATGTTCTACAGCATGTGTTCTCTGTAGCATGTGTTCTCTGTAGCATGTGTTCTCTGTAGCATGTGTTCTCTGTAGCATGTGTTCTCTGTAGCATGTGTTCTCTGTAGCTTGTGTTTTCTGTAGCATGTGTTCTCGTAGCATGTGTTCTCTGTAGCATGTGTTTTCGTAGCATGTGTTCTCTCTACCATGTGTTCGCTGAAGCATGTGTTTTCTGTACCATGTGTTCTCAGTAGCGTGTGTTCTCTGTAGCATGTGTTCTCTATGTGTTCTTTGTAGCATGTGTTCTCCCTGTGTGTTCTCTCTAGCATGTGTTCTCAGTATCATGTGTTCTCAGTGTCATGTGTTCTCAGTACCATATGTTCTCTGTAGCTTTTGTTTTCTGTAGTATGTGTTCTCTGTAGTATGTGTTCTCTGTAGCTTGTTTTCTCTGTAGCATGTGTTCTTTGTAGCTTATCTTCTCATTAGCATGTGTTCTTAGCATGTGTTCTCTGTAGCTTTTGTTCTATGTAGCATGTGTTTTCTCTAGCATATGTTTTCTCCAGTGTGTGGTGATGTTGCTGTGGATGTTCAAGTTGTGGTGATATTGCTGTGGATGTTCAAGTTGTGGTGATGTTGCTGTGGATGTTCAAGTTGTGGTGATGTTGCTGTGGATGTTCAAGTTGTGGTGATGTTGCTGTGGATGTTCAAGTTGTGGTGATGTTGCTGTGGATGTTCAAGTTGTGGTGATGTTGCTGTGGATGTTCAAGTTGTGGTGATGTTGTGTGTGGTAATGTTGGCTCTGGTGATGGCTTTGGTGTTGCTTTTGGCACTGGTGGAGGTGGTTTTAATGGTGACAGTGAGGGTGGTGGTGGTGGTGGTGGTGGTGGTGGTGGTGGTGGTGGTGGTGGAGTGCTGGTGGTAGTGGTGGTGCAAACTGGGCTGGTGCTGGTGTTGTTGGCAAGAGTGTTGGTGTTGCGAGCGGTGGTGATGGTGAAGATTTATACATTCTTGTTGTGTATGTATGAGAGATGCATCCTTCAACGTTTAAATTTATTTCTTCCTTTGAGTAATAGCTAACTTGTTTCACTGACTTGATAGACCGCTCGTCGTATGTATCATAAACCACATCAATGCTGTCACTACCGTAGCCAGCATGACGCACCGCTGGAAACCAGTCAGCAGTGAACTCACTCAGAGTGTCATGGCACCAAAATGTGAAGCACCAGGACGAGGGGTGTCTTCGAAAGATTACAATGTGCTCTACAGAAAAGAGCTAGCTTTTATTGTGACAGTGTTTTGATTTGTTTAGAGCTTGACAAAAGAAATATTTTCACAATTAAAGGTTACCCAGCACCTGCGATTTAAATCATTTCTGTCGGCAGCATACCTTTGTATCCAATTTGTTTTCCAGATACGACGCTAACATGGATTTGCTTTTGTATTTTGTTTTTAATGGCGCTATCAGGATTTTTCAGAGCCCAAGGTAATGGAACGAAACAGTGACAAGTAACGTCCCGAATATTCGGCTCTTTGTTCCAAGCAATAAGAAGCATGTTCCCTAACACTGTTTTTCATCACATTAAGAGATTTCAGCTTGAGTTTTTTGATGGTGTCATAAAACCTTTATCCTTTTGCAGTGGCTGCCACTAGAAAACCAGGTAAGCTTTATCTTCATTTTGCTTTGTTGTTAAAAGACACACATTAGATAGTGCTGCTGCCCCACCGAAGATAATCACACCTTAAAAAGGATCTCAAACAAGTAAGTTGTTTTCAGTTTAGTGTTAGTCACTCACCAAGAAGACGTCAGACTCATGTCTCTTAAAGTGGAGTTTTCTCAAGGTCTGGATGACATAAAAGACTGGGAGACAGTTTACTAAGTTATTGTTCTCTGTTGTGAAGCAGCAAAGATGGATGAAGGTGCCAGTCACTCTCTGATGTCTGCATGAGGTTCTTAATTTTGTTGGAGATACATTCAAAACAAGAGATGCCAAGTCAATGATGATCCTTTTTAAGTCATTTGTTCTCTCTAGGCTGGAAAGCTGCTGTACATCTCCATTCAAGGCAAGTGAAATTGCATATCTAGAGAATGTACAGAGAACTTTTACTGCACATATAAGTTCCATAAAACACTTTAACTACTTGGAAAGCCTGGAAGGATTTGACTTGTACTCACTGGAGTGCAGGCGAGAGAGATACATCATAATGTACAACAGGAAAATCCTGGAGGGACTGGTCTTTAATCTGCACACAGAAATCACTCCCTATGAAACCAAAAGACTTGTCAGGAGGTGCAACATACCCCCAAGGAAAAGAAGGGGCGCCATTAATACACTAAGAGGAAACAAAATATGTGTCCGGGGCCAAAGACTGTTCAACAACCTCTCACCAGCCTGGTTGTCTTCAAGTGGGAGCTAGACAGATACCTAACGTCAGTGTTTGATCAGCCGGGCTGTGGTTCGTACGTTGGACGACGTGCGGCCAGCAGTAACACCCAAGTTGATCAGGCCCTGATCCACCGGGAGGCCTGGTCATGGACCTGGCCGCGGGGGCGTTGATCCCCTGGAGTCTACTTGGAAGGTATGTAAAATGTGAACTCTCTTCTGTTTGTGACCTCAGCCAACATTTTATAAAGAAGGAATTTGATGAATTTCTTTCAGTGTTTAACACGAGAAATTTTGTTGACTTCCCTACTCACATCTCTGACCCCTCCCTCGACCAAGTAGTGGGCAATCTGTCTGAAGGTATAGTTCTTTCCCAATCCCTTGGTGAAGAATGTACTCACACACACAACCTGGCTATGGAAAAGGAAAAACTGGCCGGTCCTTTGCTTCGAGGTTTCTGCCTTAGACTGGAATGCTCTTCTAGGTGACGTTGGAGATTAAGAATGTGCTCAGTAAATGCCATCATTGAACAAATCCCTAATCTCCAACAAAAGTACATCCCTCACCAGCAGTATGTGAGGAACCCTTAAGATCAACCTTGGTTTGGCTTTCGTTTTCGAGAGGACCCTACTGCTAAGTACAAAGCTTGGAGAAGGTATGAGAGGCATTCCACTATCTATAACAGGAACTTGAACAGGCAAGCTTGTTGGTAAATGGAAGAAGTCCAAAAATGGGTCATCTCTAGATGGGAGGCTGGCACAAAAAGAAAACTGGCATCAGGTAGAGTGGGCTCCAAAACTTGGTGGCCCTTGGTTAAGGACCGACAAGGTTATTCACCTGATGAAAATATTCTACCTCTAAACTGGCAGGATGGGACCATCTCTCCTAGCAGTCGGGAGAAAGTTGACGTCTTTGTCGAATACGTTGCTGCCAGAATGCATGTTCTTGAACCAGAAAGGGAACCTAATTTGCTAGTCACATGAACTGTGTCAAAATTGTCATTGGTGATAATTAGCAAGATGAAATGTATCATCTTAAATTGCTGGACCAGGAAAAGGTTGTGGGCCTTTATAAAGTGTGCCCAAGATTGCTGATTAGATGTACAGACCAAAACTGCCTAGCACAGAGTAAATGGCCTTCTCTGAGGAAAGATGCAAATGTAGTCACTGTTCACAAAACAAAAGCAAAGCAGAAATCAACAACAACAGACCAGTGTCACTCCTATCAATCACTGGCAAATTCTTGAGACAACACTCTCACGGAAGATCTTACTGTTTTGTACAAGGCTAATATTGTCGAAGTACCACACTTGGCTCCACTCCACGGACAGCGAGAAGTGAGCTTCTACACAACAAGACGGGCAGCAAACAACAATTACGCTGTGGCTGTACACTTCTCAAGAACATCACTCCATATGATATCTTTATTCCTAGGATAACTCGAGTTTAGAAAATGTTCGTGCACAACAATGATATCAACGGAATAAAATTGGTTGTCCAAATCGGTTGTTCAAATAGACTACAGCTTACAACTAACCTTGTATCATCTGCAAACATCATAAGCAAGACACCACCTCAGAAACAGCTAAGCCGACCAACAACTCCAGGGAAGGAGCTAAACTACATCAAGTGCCCTGCAACCACCATCTTCAACAAGCGCCCTACAACCAACCTCCTGTGCAAAAAAAAAAAAATAGCAATTGCAAGAAGTATACCTCCTTCCAACTCAGCAACATGCAAGTGTACAGCTGGCATAACTGTATGCTGCTGATGGGTAGTGGGGTATACCCCATTTTATGAACTTTATGTATTCATGAAGAACATTACACACACACACACTTGTATTAAAATGCTCCAAAGTGGTTTGGCCACTTACCTTTATTATACCACCTTCCCCTCCCTCCACCCACCCTTTTCCATCTTTGCCAATCTTTCTTCCTTTTCCGTCTTACCAACTCTCTGGTAATTCAAGCTCAAGTAGTACTTATTTGGACCACTGCCTTGTTATAGCTATCCTGTATTATTTCTCACTGGGGTCTTCCTGCTGTAACCCAAATTCTGTGTCTCCCCCTTATCCTATGACTTTAGCTACTTTTATCTCTTTCACTCTTAAAAGAGCAGGTGGTGGCAACATATTTCTGACAGAGAGAGCAGAGTACTACCTCCTTTTTTCTCAAATTCTAGTATTTCCCCTTTTTATTTGTTTCCTATATTCTCATACTTTTTTCCACTTCGAGTCTCTGCCTGAAGGAATAGACAGTATAGCATCGTCTGGTGCTCTGTCGACCCAAGGGTGGGACTGGGGTGGGAGATGCGTTTCACTGGTGGCTGCGGTGGCATTCTCATTCCTTACTACACTGTTCCCTATAAATTCTCCTGACATTACATTACACTGGACATCCAAATAATTTATCCTTTCCAGTTTATTTTTCGTGCCCAAGAGTATGGTTTCCGTTTTCCCGAGGTGCAACGATAATGTGTTGTCTACTAACCATTTGCTGCAGGACTCTAGTTCTAGTGACAGTACATTAGCTATATCTTGTGGGTCTTTACCTGACACTAACAAAGCACTGTTGTATGCATACAACAGAAGCGTACACTTGATAGTGATGGACATGTCATTCACATAACATAGGAGCAGTAGAGGAAACCCCACATGCTATTGGCAAGGGTTCTGATTCTGTGTTGTTGATCTTGACAATTCGTTTCCTGTTGCTCAGGTAGGACCTAAACCAGGCTGCAGAACCTATGCCGATAGCTTCTAGTTTCTTACATAATACATTATGGTTGACCTTATTGAAAGCCTTTTGTAAGTCTAAGGTCACCACAACCATGAGATCCCCTAGCTACATTTGAGTTCTCAGGTAGTCCGTCAGATTAAATAGGGAGGTGTCGGTCAAGTAAGATCTCTTGAAACCTGATTAGCAACTATGGAGATTGTTTTTGTAATTAAGATACTTAACTACTTGAGAGTAAAGTGCCTTCTCGAGAATTTAGGACATCACACTGAGTATACTACCAGGCCTGTAGTTGCTGACGTCAGACCTACTAGCTTTCGTGGTGATAGGAATAACTCTGGCCTCCTTGAACCCCTCCAGAACTGTATTGGTGATGATGGACAAATTTATTATGTGAGCAATGGGGATTGGCAATTCAATGACACCATCTTTTAAGAACTTAGCCGGGATGTTATCTGGTGCTTTTAGTTGGGTTTAACTTATGATATCTCGCGTGATATCATAAGATACACCTATTAGTTGTCTACTGTTTGGAACTTTGGGGTGATATGTAGTGTAGTATGTTTTAAACTTATTGGAGTCTGTGTTAAAGGTATTCGATGCAACCGGCAGGTTACTTGCTAGTATTGATGCAACAGTTGTGTACATGAGTTAAATTGATTTGCCACTTTAGTTGTATCACGGCATACTTGGTTATCGATATTTAGCACTATATTAAATCTACCTACGGGTTTATGGCTATGCCCAGGTTCTTATAGTTGTTGATAGAGCTTTAGGGACAATTATTGTATTCTTTAATTTTTGAGCAGTAGTGCCTTGTCTTTGTTCCTTTTACAAGCTCTGCACTCTGTTCCTTACCCTTTGAAACTCACGTTTGTAATGTGACAAGTGAAGGGTGATATCTTTCTCTGTGCAAACATAGTGATATTGGGGTAAGTCGCTAGGCTTGTTCCGTGAAAACCCCGGCGTTATGTTTATGCCACTGGTTTCTCGGTTACGTGTGTCGTCCTACGTCTGTAGATGAATTACCAAAGTTGGTCTGGGTAGTTGTGAGCTGCCCACGACTGTAGTACTTTGTTGTAATTTGTATTGGTTATAGCTAAGATACTAGGTCACTTAGTGTACGTTCTAAGTCTCACTTAATTTAAGTACTTATAAGAGAGATTGAGAAGGAGTCTATTAAAAGAATAAAGCTAAATTAATCATACGATTAAGGATGTAGGCATTGTAGGTGTGGCAAATATGTAGGCCTACGTATCATGTTGCTGGCCTCTTCGACTCACTACACAATTGGTCTCATAGCGTCTTTACAACCCCCTCTCCAAGTCTCTCTTCCTTTGAAGACTTAATTTAGGAGAATAACGGTTATCGGAAAATCAGTTAAGGTAGTGCTTGATTTCCCACATAATACCTTTTTGTACAACAGAGAGAGAGAGAGAGAGAGAGAGAGAGAGAGAGAGAGAGAGAGAGAGAGAGAGAGAGAGAGAGAGAGAGAGAGAGAGAGAGAGAGAGAGAGAGAGAGAGAGAGGCAAATGTAGTCCCTATTCACAAAAAGAAGAGCAGAGCAGAAATCAGCAACTACAGACTATTGTCACTCCTGTCAATCACTGGCAAGATCCTTGAGACAATAATCTCAAGGCAAATGACAGAGTTTATTGACTACCACTCGCTACTTAGTGACCTTCAATATGGCTTCAGGAAAGGTTACTCTGCTGCTGATCTGTTGTTAAACCTCTCCACTAAATGGCACCAGTCACTGAATGAATCCAAAGTCAGCTGTGTGGTAGCACTGAACATTGTTGGTGCTTTCGACCGGGTGTGGCACAAGGGCCTTATGGCAAAACTGCAAGCACTGGGAACTGCAGACTTTATGCTATGTCTTCTCAGTGATTACCTTCATGTTAGATCTCTAAGGGTAGTTCTCAGTGGAACGGAATCAACAAAACATCCTATTGGGGCAAGTGTTCTACAAAGAAGTGTGCTGGGACCATTGTTATGGAATGTCTACTTCAATGACCTTCTTCATCTCATCCCAGAACCCCATGCATATGCAGACGACTGTACACTGACATTCACTTATCCAAGAGAAGAAATGCCAGCTGCTCTAAGCTACATCAATCACCAGCTAAGCGCTATATCAGCTTGGGAAAACAGATGGCAAATAACATTTGCACATGAGAAAACATAAATGATGATGGTCTCTAGGTACCATGATGGTAATGTCGGTGCAGTAGTAAGTATGAATGGGTGTTGGTACCTGGGGAAGAAGTTGATATCCTTGGGGTGAAATTTGACTCCAAACTGACCATGAAGAACCACGTTGTAAATCCTGCAAACAAGGCAGCCAGGAAGCTTAAGCACTTCGCCGTATCTCGCATCTGCTTGATAGTAAGGGTTGCAAGATTCTGTATGAGGCACAAGTACGCTGACATCTTGAGTATGCTCCACTTTCTTGGTTTGCCTGCCCCCGCCCCCCTCTCATCTGCGACTGCTTGACAGAGTAGAGAACAGAGCAAGACGTCCCATCTCTCGCCTGGACCCATCCTGGATAGATCTGTCATTTCAACAGAGCAGCAACTTCACTCTGGCTGTACCCTTCTCCAGAACATGACTTCATCTGAGATAATATATACCCAGGACGACTCGAGTATGGAACACATTCGTACAGCATTATGATGTCAACGAGATCAAGTCAGTTGATCAAATGAAAATGCTGGCCCACAGATGGCTCCAACTTCATCCTGTTCCTTACTTGTAAGTTTCATAATAAAAATGCTTTTAAATGTGGTGATGTAGGTAACAACTCTTAGCTTGTCAATAAAGTTATGGATCGTTAACCTTACCTTATCAAACTCTATGTAAAGAGAG
>NC_091298.1:31429995-31437495 GCF_038502225.1 Cherax quadricarinatus
GTGGAGAGAGTAACAGGAGTTGAATGGGAAAAGCCTGACTATAAAAGAGGGGACTACATAGGGTTGCGGAACTTCCTGCGGGAGGTCCAGTGGGACAGAGAACTGGCAGGAAAGCCAGTAAATGAAATGATGGAATATGTAACAACAAAATGCAAGGAGACAGTGGAAAGGTTTATTCCCAAGGGCAACAGAAACAACGGGAAGACCAGAACGAGCCCCTGGTTTACCCGACGGTGTAAGAAGGCAAAAACAAAGTGCAATAGAGAATGGAAAAAGTATAGAAGGCAGAGAACACAGGAAAATAGGGAGATCAGTCGCAGAGCCAGGAACGAGTATGCACAGGTAAGGAGGGAGGCC
This sequence comes from Cherax quadricarinatus, assembly GCF_038502225.1. Taxonomy (NCBI): domain Eukaryota; kingdom Metazoa; phylum Arthropoda; class Malacostraca; order Decapoda; family Parastacidae; genus Cherax; species Cherax quadricarinatus. The sequence continues at coordinate 31,430,353 of NC_091298.1, forward strand.
CAGCAACAGTATAAAAATGACATAGTATCGAAAATAAAGACTGACCCGAAACTGTTGTATAGCCTCATCAGGAGGAAGACAACAGTCAAAGACCACGTGATCAGATTAAGGACAGAAGGTGGGCAACTCACAAGATATGATCAGGAGGTATGTGAGGAGCTAAACAGGAGATTTAAGGAAGTTTTTACAGAGACAGGAAGGGCTGTGGGAAGACAGCACAGAAGGGAACATCAAGAGGGAATATACCAACAAGTGTTGGATGACATACAAACAACCGAGGAGGAGGTGAAGAAGTTGCTAAGTGACCTTGATACCTCAAAGGAGATGGGACCGGACATCTCCCCATGGGTCCTTAGAGAAGGAGCAGAGATGCTGTGCGTGCCTCTAACCACAATCTTCATCACATCCCTTGAAATTGGGCACTTACCTGAGAAATGGAAGACAGCAAATGTAGTCCTCATATTTAAAAAAGGAAACAGAAACGAGGTGCTAAACTACAGACCTGTGTCTCTGACAAGTATTGTGTGCAAAGTCATAGAGAAAATTATCAGGAGGAGAGTGGTCGAACACCTGGAAAGAACAAGATTATAAATGAAAACCAGCATGGGTTCATGGAAGGCAAATCTTGTATCACAAACCTCCTGGAGTTTTATGACAAGGTAACAGAAGTAAGAGACGCGAGAGAGGGGTGGGTTGATTGCGTTTTCCTAGACTGCAGGAAGGCCTTTGACACAGTTCTCCACAAGAGATTAGTGCAGAAGCTGGAGGATCAGGCGCATGTAACAGGGAGGGCACTGCAATGGATCAGGGAATACCTGACAGGGAGGCAGCAACGAGTCATGATACGTGAAGAGGTATCACAGTGGGCGCCTGTGAAGAGCGGGGTCTCACAGGGGTCAGTTCTAGGACCAGTGCTATTTTTGATATATGCGAAGGACATGATGGAAGGAATAGACTCTGAAGTGTCCCTATTCGCAGATGATGTGAAGTTGATGAGAAGAATTAAATCGGATGAGGATGAGGCAGGACTGCAAAGAGACCTGGACAGGCTGGACATGTGGTCCAGAAACTGGCTTCTCGAATTAAGTCCTGCCAAATGCAATGTCATGAAGATTGGGGAGGGGCAAAGAAGACCGCAGACATAGTATAGGCTATGTGGACAAAGACTACAGACCTCAATCAGGGAGAAAGACCTCGGGGTGACCATAACACAGAGCACGTCACCGGAGGCACACATCAACCAAATAACTGCTGCAGCATACGGGCGCCTGGCAAACCTGAGAATAGCGTTCCGATACCTTAATAAGGAATCGTTCAAGACACTGTACACTGTGTATGTTAGGCCCATACTGAAGTATGCAGCACCAGTTTGGAACCCACACCTGGTCAAGCACGTCAATTAGAGAAAGTACAAAGGTTTGCAACAAGGCTAGTCCCAGAGCTCAGGGGAATGTCGTACGAGGAAAAGTTGAGGGAAATCGGACTGACGACACTGGAGGACCGAAGGGTCATGGGAGACATGATAACGACATACAAGATACTGCGGGGAATAGACAAGGTGGACAGAGATAGGATGTTCCAGAGAGGGGACACAGGGACAAGCTGTCACAACTGGAAGCTGAAGACTCGGACGAGTCACAGGGACGTTAGGAAGTATTTCTTCAGTCATAGAGTCGTCAGGACGTGGAATAGCCTAGCAAGTGAAGTAGTGGAGGCAGGAACCATACATAGTTTTAAGAAGAGTTATGGTAAAGCTCAGGAAACAGAGATAGAGAGGACCTAGTAGCAATCAGTGAAGAGGCGGGGCCAGGAGCTGAGTCTCGACCCCTGCAACCACAATTAGGTGAGTATAATTACGTGAGTACACTCAAGCTCACTCCACACTTAAAATTAATTCTCACTGACTCACACTCACCTTCACTCATACTTACGCGCCTTCTCACTCATATTCAGTAAAGTTCACACATATTCTTGCACTCACTTAAGCTCACACTCACACTGATTCTCTACTTCACACTAACATTCACACTCACACTCACTCAGACATTCACTAACTCTCACTTGTCCATGTTCACACTCATTCACTCTAGCTCACACTCACTCTTACAGTCAATCACGATTACTTACTCATACTGACACACACTCACATCTACTCGTAAATACTCATAATTACACTGATATTCGCTAACAGTTACACTCAAAAATCACTCATATTCACTCCATCGTATTAACTCACGCTCGTACTTACACTCACCCTCACATTCTCACACAAATTCATTTACACTCGCACACAATTATTTTCACATTCACAGTCACTAACACACACACCTACATACAATCACATACATACCCACACTCGCTCATTGTAACTCTCACTTTTCCTCTCTTCACCAAACCTCTCATAAACACACGCACGGACAAGCGCTTGATAATTTCAGCCGTGAGTCCAATAAGGAAGGAAATAGACAGGAGACACTGAGCAAGAGTCCAGTCTTACTGACTTACATACTCTGGATAAATGTTATACAAACGCAAAATTGATAAGTGAGAAACTTTTGCAACATCGGGGCATCTTTATTCAGAATAAAGTTAATCAAATGTTGCACAAGTATCTTATTTGTCAACTATCATACTAAGACCCGCGTCAGGAAACACTTGTCTTGTTTCCTACCTAATATTGTCTAACCTGTCACACTGGCCATGATACAAGAGAATAGCTGAGGACCTTGAAAAAATAAAGTTACTTAAGAAGGAATTTAATGATTGGCTAATCTTATCAAGTAAATTTCCTATAGTTTTAAAAGGGAGTGGCAAAAATACTTCCGGAAATAAGGATGGGAAGATTGAATCTTTTTCAGCTGTAACAAAGCATTTGACACAGTACCACACATGAGGTAGCAGAGTTATGGTGTGTATTGAGAGTCTGAAGAAAACACATAAGATTTTGTTGCGGCTTTTTGTTCAGTTTAGACGAGAGACGTGAAAGGTTGGAACTTCAGCGGGGCATCAATGAACCGTCTCTAGGATACAGGACTATTTTATGCAATTTTTTGGTATACGAATATTTTATTAATGCTACTTAAAAATTACATGTAGATAAATTGTGGATTATATAATGAATAAAGGCCAAAAAATAAGCAGGCTAGCTCATGCTTATACCAAGTAAGCTTCTGGTGGCTGAGAGAGCGGGACCAGCTAGTGTGGCATAGCGCCATCAGCCTGCGGCTCGCCGCGGCTCAGTACGCCGATATCAGTTGATCGTTGACAGTCCAGGGAAAAAGTAATTTCACTGGTGTGAAACTAGTTGATTTATTGATCTTGTTGCCTCTCAAACAACTTTTTATTGTCACGCTAAGCACTTGATACCCTCGTTCGTCTAGTTACTGCTTGCCTGTGATGCAGGCTTCTCCACTCTTGTAAACATATTGTTGTCTGTTAGGTAAATGGACGCAGATGCAACTAATGTAATATTGTGGCAACGTTTCGCCCTCCAGGAGCTTTGACAGGGCTTGACAAAGCTCCTGGGAGCGAAACGTTGCCACAATAAAATGTCACATTAGTTGCATCTGTGTTCATTTACCTAACATTTTGTTGGTAATTCTATCATTATTATATGTTGCTCTCCATGTGAAATAATAAAGTCCCTGGTGGGCGAAACGTCTTCAATATAAAATGCCACAACCAGCATTTTGTGTCTTATTTACACGTGTCCAAGCTAGCAATTGTGGTGAGCAGAGTCACCCATTAGTGCTTGGACCAGTGTTGCCGGTGGGAAATGAATCCTCTGTATCACTGTTTGGGGTTAATGTGAGATTAATGAAAAAGGTAAGAACCGGTGAGGAGAGGGAGAGGTTCTGACGCTCATAAAATGTAGGAAAGAAGGTAGCTATATAAATTCAATTTTGAAAAGTGTTAAATGAAGAAAATAGGACTGAAAAGGCCAGACACCTGGTAGCAGATATGATGCAGACGACATGCAAGGATATCACCAAGCATGTCATCGGAAGTACATATCAATCGTACAGTTTCGGCTGCACATGCATGATTAGCTAATCCAAGAATTGCTTTCATAAATCTGAATAAAAATTCATTTAGAACATTATACACAACTTAAATCAGCCAGTACTCTATGCAGCGCCAACATGGAGTCCAAACCTAATTAATCATATAAAGAAAACAGAGATTAGGAGGGTCGATTGAGACTGCTGTCGGAGTTGAGGGGGATGAATTAGGTGAAACTTAAAGAACTCAACAATTTTAGAACCAGAGATTACATGGTCATCTCGTACAAAATGCTCAAGCTATTATATAACAGACAAGGAGAGATTATTTGAAATGCTAAGCAAGCAATCCAGGAAAGGTCTCAAGCATTTAAAGACGCTGGTGAGCTATACAGAAGCTGAAGTGCGTTTTTAAATTTCAGGATGAGGAGTAAGTGGAAAGCATTAGATGAAGACATGGCGAAGGTAAACACTAATGACAGTAACAAGACTGATTGTGACTGGGTCCTTGAAACTAAGAATCAGTGAAACCGGTCATAAAAACTTAAGAGACAGGGCAAGTAGGTAGGAATCAACCTTTTTAAACACAATTAGAAGATACACACACACAGATGGGTCATATGAATATTAAGAAGTATTTCCAGAGGTTCAGGGTGGTCAAGGAAGTGTTAAAACTTGGACGAAAAAGTGGAGGTAGGCTTCATATACGGATTTAAAAATAGGTATTACATTGATCGCGAGATAAGGCGGGAGTGAACCCGACAAGCGACAGTGAAAAAAGTTGACATCAGGTCGCTAAGCTTGGTGAGTGGTGCACTGAGGAGTCTGTGGAGACAAAGAACTTTGTCCATGGAAGCAAAGAGGGGAATGTATAAGAGTATAGTTATACCAATGCTCTTATATGGATGTGAAGGATGGATGGTGAATGTTACAACAAGGAGAAGGCCTGAGGCAGTGGAGATGTCATGTCTGAGGGCAATGTGTGGTGTGAATATAATGCAGAGAATTCGTAGTTTGGAAATTAGGAGGAGGAGCAGGATTACCAAAACTATTATCCAGAGAGCTGAGGAGGGGTTGTTGAGGTGGTTCGGACATGTAGAGAGGCTGGAACGAATGACTTCGAGAGTATATAAATATGTAGTGGAGTGAAGGTGGGATGGAGGTCGGCCTAGGAAAGGTTGAAGGAAGGGGGTAAAGAAGGTTTTGTGTGTGAGGGACTTGGACTTCCAGCAAGCATGCGTGAGCGTGTTAGATAGGAGCGAATGGAGACAAGTGAAGAGGCGAGGCCAGGAGCTGTGAATCGACCCATGCAACCATAACTAGGTGTGTACACACACAAATACAGTAGTTACAAGTGGAGAGGTAGGCAGGAAGGGCAAGAAGAATGAAACCAAACTACAAGAGAGGAAACTATACAGGCATGAGGAATTCCCTGTGCGTGGTCCAGTGGGACAGAGAACTGGCAGGGAAAACAGTAAATGACATGATGGAATATGTGACAACAATATGCAAGGAAGTGGAGGAGAGGTTTGTACCCATGGGCAACAGACATAATGAGAAGGCCAAGACGAACCCTTGGTTCACCCAAAGACGTAGAGAAGCTAAAGCCAAGTGCACTTGAAAATGGAAGAAGCATAGAAGGCAAACAACACAGGAGAACAGGGAGAGTAATCGAAGAGCAAGAAATGAATATGCACAGGTAAGAGGCTCAGGGACAGTACGAAAATGACAGCAGCGAAAGCCAAATCTGACCCGACGCTGTTGTACAATCACATCAGGAAGAAAACAACCGTCAAAGACCAGGTAATTAGGCTGAGGAAGGAGGGAAGTTTACAAGAAACGACCTTGAAGTATGTGAGGACCTCAATTCGAGATTCAAAGAAGTATTCATAGTGGAGACAGAAAGGACTCCGGAAAGACGAAGAGGTGGGGTACACCAAAAAGTGCTGGAAATTATACATACATCCGAGGACAACGTGAAGAGGTTTTCTAAGCGAACTAGATATCTCAAAGGCGATGGGCCGGGTAACATCTCTCCGTGGGCCCTGAGAAAGGGAGCAAAGGCACTCTGTGTACCAGTAACAACAATCTTCAACACATCCATCGACACAGGGCGACTGCCCGAGGTATGAAAGACAGTAAATGTAGTCCCAATCTTTAAAAAAAGGAGACAGACACACAACATTAAACTACAGACAAGTGTCAATGACATGTATTGTATGCAAAGTCATGGAGAAGACTATCAGGAGAAGAGTGGTGGACCATCTAGAAAAGAACGAGCTTATAAACGACAAACAGCACGGATTCAGAGAAGGAAAAGCTTGTCACAAACCTACTAGAGTTCTATGACAAGGTGACAGTAATAGAACAAGAGACAGAGGAGTGGGTAGATTGCATTTTCATGGAATGCAAGAAGGCTTTTGACACAGTTCCACACAAGAGATTAATGCAAAAGCTGGAGGACCAGGCAAGTATAACAAGGAAAGCACTGCAATAGATCAGAGAATACCTGACAGGAAGGCATCAGCGAGTCATGGTACGTGATTAGGTGTCAGAGTGGGAGCCTGTGACAAGCGGAGTTCCACAGGGGTCATTACTAGGATCAGTGCTGTTTTTGGTGTATGTGAATGACATGACGGAAGGAATAGACTCAGAAGTGTCCCTGTTTGCAGACGATGTGAAGTTAATGTGGAGAATTCGGTCAGAGGAGGACAAGGCAGGACTACAGAGGGATCTGAGCAGGATGCAGGCCTCGTCCAGCAACTGGCTTCTAGAGTTTATTCCCACCAAGTGCAAAGTCATGAAGATGGGGAAAGGGCAAAGAAGACCGCAGACAGTACAGTCTAGAGGGTCAGAGACTGCAAACCTCACTCAAGGAAAAGGATCTCAGAGTGTGTATAATACCGAGCACATCTCCTGTGGCGCACATCAGCCAAATAACTGCTGCAGCATATGGGCGACTGGCGAACCTAGGAATAGCATTCCGGTATCTCAGTAAGGAGTCGTTCCTAACCCTGAACACCGTGTACGTCAGGCCCATACTTGAGTATGCAGCTCCAGGAAACTAAAGACAGTGAAAAGGCTTGCAGCAAGACTAGTCTCGAAGCTATGGAGCTTTTCGAACGAGTGGAGGTTAAGGAAA
>NC_091298.1:31442495-31569194 GCF_038502225.1 Cherax quadricarinatus
CATGGGTGACTTTAACCACAAGGAGATCGATTGGGAGAACTTGGACCCACATGGGGGCCAAGATACATGGAGGGCTAAGATGATGGAGGTGGTACTGGAGAACTTCATGTACCAACACGTAAGGGACACTACAAGAGAGAGAGGAGAGGATGAACCAGCAAGGCTGGACTTAGTATTCACCTTCAGTAGTGCAGATATCGAGGACATCACATATGAAAGACCCCTTGGGGCCAGTGACCATGTGGTTTTAAGCTTCGAATACACAGTAGAGCTACAAGTGGAGGGAGAAGCAGGAAGGCCAGGACGAATGAAGCCAAACTACAAGAAAGGGGACTACACAGGAATGAGGAACTACCTGAACGGGGTTCAGTGGGACAGAGAACTGGCAGGGAAGCCAGTTAATGAGATGATGGAATATGTAGCAACAAAATGCAAGGAGGCTGAGGAGAGGTTTGTACCCAAGGGTAACAGGAGTAATGAAAAAGCCAGGATGAGCCCATGGTTTACCCAAAGGTGCAGGGAGGCAAAAACCAAGTGTGCTAGGGAATGGAAGAAATATAGAAGGCAAAGGACCCAGGAGAATAAGGAGAACAGTCGTAGAGCCAGAAACGAATATGCACAGATAAGAAGGGAGGCCCAAAGACAATATGAAAATGACATAGCAGCGAAAGCCAAATCTGACCCGAAACTGTTGTACAGCTACATCAGGAGGAAAACAACAGTCAAGGACCAGGTAATCAGGCTAAGGAAGGAAGGAGGAGAGACAACAGGAAATGACCGTGAAGTATGTGAAGAACTCAACAAGAGATTCAAAGAAGTGTTCACAGAGGAGACAGAAGGGACTCCAGAAAGACGGAGAGGTGGGGCACACCACCAAGTGCTGGACACAGTGCACACAACCGAGGAAGAAGTGAAGAGGCTTCTGAGTGAGCTAGATACCTCAAAGGCAATGGGGCCAGATAACATCTCCCCATGGGTATTGAGAGAGGGAGCAGAGGCACTATGTGTACCCCTAACAACAATATTCAATACATCTATCGAAACAGGGAGATTGCCTGAGGCATGGAAGACAGCAAATGTAGTCCCAATCTTTAAAAAAGGAGACAGACATGAAGCATTAAACTACAGACCAGTGTCACTGACATGTATAGTATGCAAAATCATGGAGAAGATTATCAGGAGAAGAGTGGTGGAACACCTAGAAAGGAATGATCTCATCAACAGCAGCCAGCATGGTTTCAGGGACGGGAAATCCTGTGTCACAAACCTACTGGAGTTCTATGACATGGTGACAGCAGTAAGACAAGAGAGAGAGGGGTGGGTGGATTGCATTTTCTTGGACTGCAAGAAGGCGTTTGACACAGTTCCACACAAGAGATTGGTGCAAAAACTGGAGGACCAAGCAGGGATAACAGGGAAGGCACTACAATGGATCAGGGAATACTTGTCAGGAAGACAGCAGCGAGTCATGGTACGTGGCGAGGTGTCAGAGTGGGCACCTGTGACCAGCGGGGTCCCGCAGGGGTCAGTCCTAGGACCAGTGCTGTTTCTGGTATTTGTGAACGACATGACGGAAGGAATAGACTCTGAGGTGTCCCTGTTTGCAGATGACGTGAAGTTGATGAGAAGAATACACTCGATCGAAGACCAGGCAGAACTTCAAAGGGATCTGGACAGGCTGCAGACCTGGTCCAGCAATTGGCTCCTGGAGTTCAATCCCACCAAGTGCAAAGTCATGAAGATTGGGGAAGGGCAAAGAAGGCCGCAGACGGAGTACAGTCTAGGCGGTCAGAGACTACAAACCTCACTCAAGGAAAAAGATCTTGGGGTGAGTATAACACCAGGCACATCTCCTGAAGCGCACATCAACCAAATAACTGCTGCAGCATATGGGCGCCTAGCAAACCTCAGAACAGCGTTCCGACATCTTAATAAGGAATCGTTCAGGACCCTGTACACCGTATACGTTAGGCCCATATTGGAGTATGCGGCACCAGTTTGGAACCCACACCTAGCCAAGCACGTAAAGAAACTAGAGAAAGTGCAAAGGTTTGCAACAAGACTAGTCCCAGAGCTAAGAGGTATGTCCTACGAGGAGAGGTTAAGGGAAATCAACCTGACGACACTGGAGGACAGGAGAGATAGGGGGGACATGGTAACGACATACAAAATACTGAGGGGAATTGACAAGGTGGACAAAGACAGGATGTTCCAGAGATTGGACACAGTAACAAGGGGACACAGTTGGAAGCTGAAGACACAGATGAATCACAGGGATGTTAGGAAGTATTTCTTCAGCCACAGAGTAGTCAGTAAGTGGAATAGTTTGGGAAGCGATGTAGTGGAGGCAGGATCCATACATAGCTTTAAGCAGAGGTATGATAAAGCTCACGGCTCGGGGAGAGTGACCTAGTAGCGATCAGTGAAGAGGCGGGGCCAGGAGCTCGGACTCGACCCCCGCAACCTCAACTAGGTGAGTACAACTAGGTGAGTACACACACACACACACTGCTACAAAAAACGCGATTTCTAATAAGCATAGAGATCTCTAGTGAATACTAGAAAGGACTGCCCTTCTAGCATCCAGCCTGTTACTGGGTTTTTGTAACAAGTAGTCAGTATCCTGGTCCAATTATCCATTAGAATTGAATAATTATTAATGCTTCAGGATTGCAACTGGTAGGTTACTAACTAAAGAAATTAAAATTTATTAAGTTTAATAATAATAAAGATGTCTAGGAGTATATTATCAAATTAAATTAAATTAATCAGAGTAATCAAAATAATAATAATCACTTCTCTCGTGTACAGTAATATTGTGCTGAAGGCACATATCACATTTATATGTCTTAAATACCGTCTGGTACATTAACATTTAATAATACATATATATACAAATAAGTTTGTATGTGTGTAAGTGCTCTAAGTAGTTCGCTATGTCTCACGACTCGACTAGACTTAAACCAGTGACTGACAAAGTCCTCACATCAACTAACTTCTTGACCAACCTGGCAATCAGAACAGCTTGCTTGAACAATAAAACGACTGATAAGCCGAACAACAATATAGCAAGCAATAGCGACACAATCAGAAACAAGGAGATAATATAACGACACTAAGTAGGGACCATCAGCAGATCCTCCACAAAAGTCACAAAAACTCCCATACTACTGAATCTAAGTTCAGCATAAGAAAATACCCGACTGTGACAGTGCACAAATACCAGTACAAGTTAGGTAAGAAGCTACAGCTCAGGACCTGAGTTGCTCAGAGTGTCTATGCGACACACAACCTCAGTACAACGTCGAAAATCACTAAGTCTAGGCAATGTTCTGTGAACAAAGTTCCACAGAACCAACAACAAGAAAACGACACAGACGATCTTCCAACAAGGGCCCACAAGAGAGAGGAGTGTGGGGCGTCTTGCCAGGAGAACCTCCAACCGACAAGAGAGTGAGCCAGCCCAGACTGACTACTCCAGGTGAGGTGTGAACACCCCCCTTTGATCACGTGACTCTGTGCTGCTGCTGCCCAGCAACGCTGTATAGCCCTTGTGGCTTAGCACTTCTTTTTGATTATAATAATAATAATAATAATGCTCCCCAGCAACACCGAGAAGCCGGCAGGGAAACGAGCAACGAGCGATAATTACAGTAGTTAGGCAATCAAGACTTGAACTATGAGCATTGAATAATATATATAAATGTTACATCCTACCTAATAAATATAACTAAGTCAAATAATAATATAAAGCAATATATTTACGATTTAGCTATTATCGCAAATATAAGCAATATAAAATTATATTAACAGGTAATATACATTATATACATTGTGACCCATTCAGGGGTCGCAATACACACACACACACATACATTTACATCAGGCCCATACTGGAGTATGCAGCACCAGTTTGGAATCCACCCACTGGTCAAGCACATCAAGAAATTAGATAAAGTGCAAAGGTTTGCAACAATAATAGTCCCAGAGCTCAGGGGATTGTCCTACGAAGATAGGTTGAGGGAAATTGGCCTGACGACACTGGAGGACAGGAGGGTCAGGGGAAACATGATAACGACATAAAATACTGCGCGAAATAGACAAGGTGGACAAAGGCAGGATGTTCCAGAGATGGGACACAGAAATAAGGGGTCACAATTGGAAGTTGAAGACTCAGATGAGTCAAAGGGATGTTAGGAAGTATTTCTTCAGTCATAGAGTTGTCAGGCAGTGGAATAGCCTAGAAAGTGACGTAGTGGAGGCGGGAACTATACATAGTTTTAAGACGAGGTTTGATAAAGCTCATTTAGCAGGGAGAGAGAGGACCCAGTAGCAATCAGTGAATAGGCGGGGCCAGGAGCTATGAATCGACCCCTGCAACCACAAATAGGTGAGTACACACACACACACACACACACACACACACACACACACACACACACACACATACACACACACACACACACACACACACACACACACACACACACACACCGTACGCACACACACACCGTACACTCACACACACCGTACACGCACACACACACACACACAGACACACACACACGCACACGCACATACACACGCACACGCACACGCACGCACACACACACACACACACACACACACACACACACACACACACACACACACACACACACACATACACACACTTTACACACACTCATGTACACGCACTCTTACATGCGCGAACATACACTTACGAGTGCCATTTATAATTGGTCATTTCTGGTTTTGGAGGGAATTTAATGATTTTTCGGTAGATAATTGCACGTGTTACAAGTTTAACTGCATTTAGAAAACGAAATGTCACCCATCGTAAATTATTGGAGCGAGTATCTTATAAATAATTTGAAAAGGTAGAAAGCTTATAGTCGACCACTGGCTATAATTAACAGAAACTTTCCAGTTACCAAACATTCTCCCAGGTGTATATACAGTGCTTATTATCAGGAAGAAGTACGAAGAGGGAGCAGTGCAAAGCTGTTATGGAACACTCGGGAAATTGACCAGGATGATGAGAAATAAAACAACAGCTTGACAAAAAAATTAATAATGTTCACTGCCGAAATTTGTTGCTGTTGTTGTTATTATTATTATTATTATTATTATTATTATCATCATTATTATTTTATTATTGTTATTATTATGTCCTAGAATATAGTGGTGCTAACACTGTTTTAAGGGTGGGATGCACTGGTTTTAAATATAGCAGTGAGGAGGAGGCTGGAGGCAGTTGATATGTCGTCTATGAAAGCAATATTTGGTGTGAATATTATGCAAAGAATTCTGAGTCTTTAGGCTAGGAGGAAGTGTGTAGTTACTAAACGTATTCAGAAAGCTGAGGACGGGTTGTTGAGCACGTTTGGTCATTCAAAGAGATGGGGTCCTCTTCGGAAAGGTTGAAAGGGAAGTTTTTTGAATGCTAGTGGATTGTACATCCAACGGACTTGTGTGAATGTGTAGAAGTAAATAGTTTTTCCATGAACTGACATTCGGCTTAAGTCTGAGCAAGATAACATTTAAGAAGGGATTCAAGGAAACCGATTAGGCGGATCGAATCCAGGAGGTGGGAAGTAACTTCTTGCACTCTGAAGGTGAGATGGTCTGGAAGGTCATCTGCACAGTGATGTTAACGCTTCTCTGGCAATACAGTGAATGAATGAATGACAACGAAAAGGCTTTCATCTTCGTCGGGTTTCCCTACTTCAGTGGGAGACGGCTATTGTGGTAATATAATAATAATAGTAAGAATAATAATAATAATAATAATAATAATAATAATAATAATAAGAATAAGAATAATAAGTGTTTACAGTGAAACATTTAGGTAAACAGTATTTAGATAAGGGTAAAGAGGTGTTTGTGACATTTTTGGATTTGGAAAAGGCATATGGCAGGGTGGATAGGGGGCAATGTGGCAGATGTTGCAGGTGTATGGTATAGCAAGTAGGTTACTGAAAATAGTGACGAGTTTTTACGAGGGTAGTGAGGCTCAGGTTAGAATACGTAGGAGGGAGGGAGATTATTTCCCTGTAAAAGTGGGCCTTAGACAAGGATGTGTGTTGTCACCGTGGTTGTTCGATACACTTATTGATGGAGTTGTAAGAGAAGTAAATGCTCTGGTGCTGGCAAGAGGTGTGGGGTTAAAAGACAAAGAATCTAACACAAAGTGGGAGTTGTCAGAGTTGCTGTTTGCTGATGACACTGTGCTTTTGGGAGATTCTGAAGAGAAGTTGCAGAGGTTGGTGGGTGAGTTTGGTAGGGTATGTAAAAGAAGTAAATTAAAAGTGAACATAGGAAAGAGGAAGGTGATGAGGATAAAAAGAAAATTAGGTGACCAAAGATTGGATATCAGATTGGAGCGAGAGAGTATGGAGGAGGTGAATGTATTCAGATATTTAGGGGTGGACGTGTCAGCAGATGGGTCTATGAAGGATGAGGTGAATCATAGAATTGATGAGGGGAAAAAGGTGACTGGTGCATTTAGGAATCTGTGGAGACAAAGAATTTTGTGCATGGAAGCAAAGAGGGAACTGTATGAGAGTATAGTTATACCAATGCTCTTATATGGGTGTGAAGCATGGGTGGTGAATGTTGCAACAAGGAGGTTAGAGGCAATGTGTGGTGTAAATATAATGCAGAGAATTCGTAGTTTGGAAATTAGGAGGTGTGGGATTACCAAAACTATTATCCAGAGGGGTGAGAAGGGGTTGTTGAGGTGGTTCGGACATTTAGAGAGGGTGGAACAAAATAAAATGACTTCGAGAGTGTGTAAAACTGGAGTGGAGGGAAGGCGGGGTAGGGGTCGGCCTAGGAAAGGTTGGAGGGAGGGGGTAAAGGAGGTTTTGTGTGCGAGGGGTTTGGACTTGCAGGAAGTATGTGTGAGCGTGTTATATAGGAGCGAATGGAGACAAATTTTTGGGGGGATTTGACGTGCTGTTGGAGTGCAAGCAAGGTAATATATATGAAGAGATTCAGAAAACCGGCAGGCCGGACATGAGTCCTGAAGATGGGAAAGTACAGTGTCTGCACTCTGAAGGAGGGGTGTTAATGTTGCAGTTTTATAATTGTAGTGTAAGTGCCCCTCTGCCAAGACAGTGATGGAGTGAATGAAGATGAAAGTTTTTCTTTTTCGGGCCACCCTACCATGGTGGGAGACGGCTGATGTGTTAATAAAAATAATAAAAACAAATAATAATACATAATGGTAATTATAATGAAATTATAATTATTATTTTCGTTATTGCTACTTCTACTATATTATTATTATTATTATTATTATTATTATTATTATTATTATTATTATATTTATGTAGAATAACTAAATATATAGTGGGTGATATAGTATCACGAGAGTTGTGTTCGTCGATGAATGATTGCTTCTTTTCTTGCATTATTTTGCTGTTGATAAGATATTTCATGTGGATAATTACACAACACTTAACTATTGCTACAGTGTTCCAGCGATGCGAGAGAAAGTTGTTTTCTCAGAGTGGAAGAAACGTGTGAGCTATGTTATTTAGATATTACCTGTATAATACTCAACCAGTCCATAACAGCAAGAGATACTCTGATGGTTATAGATTAAATTCTATGGGTAAGAATCATTGTATTAATGGAAGGCAGTCCAGACATGATAATTAATAAGAGACAAGGTTTTGATTTTGTATCTTGCCTATCAACTTTGATTTATTATATAGCATTAATGTAATGATTTAAAGATTATCTTATAAAGTCATTAAACGTTTGCACAAAATATAGATATTCATAAACAAATCAAACAAAAACGAACACCTTGAAATTGGTTAAAAATTTTATCAAGTAAACTGAGTTGATAAAAATAAAAGACTTCGAGAAAGTCTAAAGGAGACAGTGAAAAAGAATTGACGAACTTTGAAAAAATTATGAACTTTTAACTCCAAAAATGATCATGAAGACTGAGCAAGAGGCAGCACATGATAGAAAAATAAAATCTATTTGTGCAGACATAATCTATTAATTATCGATACAGTTAATTTTAATAAGGTTAAATTTAATGACCCTACAAAAAACTTGGTTGAAAAAAGCAGAGTTCTGCTAGATGCGTTTCAGTCGCTGAGTGATCCCAGAAAGTGATTCGTGCACTGCATAACTCCGGTTTCCTCTAACTCAATGTGCGCGATGGGAATAGTGCAGAGTGCATTACAAGTTTGTAATGCAGTTATATATTAACGTTCAAGAAACAACAGTTTTAAGGCTAAACAGAGGAAGCATTATTTTGTTATCTCAGAGGGAGCAAAACGCCAGCACAACCTTGACCTCTTTCACAAGTTCCATTATGAAGTTATAAGCTAATCGGATGAAACACTAAGAAATTATTCCATGAATAGTAATATTTCAATTTTACCTATTTCCCCAAAAAACGAAATTGGAACTTTAAGAGGTCCAAATTAATTCAAACTTTTCTTTAAAGAAGACTAACCAGCATTTAAGTTAGTAAGTAATTAAGTAAGTTAGTAAGAAAGTAAACAAATAAGGACACAAATGCAATAGTCAGAAAATAATACAATACATAGATTTAATCTTTAAACCAGACATTGTGACTTACCTTTCACCAGGAGCAACATTACCTAGTTATTTCACAGAAACCAATTTGATCAATAAAATAGGTACATTTATACTGTACAACCTAAAGTACACAAAAAGCATCTTTGTGGAGAACGCAGAAGCGCTAAAAGCTTAAAGCTGATCTGAAGATGCAGTCTCCGCTTATTACACAGAATCCAACCAAATTTGCACATCGTACAATACACACAAGAAGAATTTCACCCATTTCATGCGATGCGTCAACTATTAGAGATTTAAGCCGCTCACCCGTAAGGGTGCCACTGGAATGTGACGCATTCATATATGACCCAAGGAAGGAAAGGATAAGTCCTTGGATCAAGAGATCCTTACCAGCATCAAGGCATTACACTACAGGAAAAAAAATCCAGTTTTGTAATGAAAAATATTTCTATACCAATTAAGTTTAGAAGAGGCTCCATTAACACTGTCATCTTTCTTTCAGGTAGGACACCTCAGTGCTGAAATTTTGAAGCTGATCAGAAGTTCTCTGAAGGTATATTGTGGAAATGAAATTTATGATTGGTGTGTATATAACTGAACAGAAGGCACCTACACTTGTCAGGTGATCCACTGACCCTCACCTAATAACTGGTGACCAGGGTTAAAAATTTGGAGACGATCGCATGAGGCGACACGGAAACACTAATCAGAACAAAGTTTATAAGGCATCACTAAACAAAAGAAAAGAAAATAGTTGTAAAAACGTTAGTTGAAAACACTTCTAATTTTTTTTTCTTGTAGTTCTACAATCCTTATGTTTTTTTCATGGAAATGTAAGTTTTTCAGCAGTTTTATAAAAATCTCAAACAAACCATACCACGGATGGGGTTTGAACCCGCGGTAAGAGAGTCTCAAAACTCCAGAGTCTCTTACCGCGGGTTCAAACCCCATCCGTGGTATGGTTTGTTTGAAATCGTGTCATTACGATTTCGTGCGTCATAAATATCTCAAATTTGCACCTAAATAGTATAAACTTATAGCTCATCGTCATTTTTATGGAATGAATCAGCATTATTAATTAGAAGCCGATAAGACGAGGCATTAGTTACCTGAATGGAAATCAATATCACTATTCATTTACTAAAACTGACAGTAGGACATACGCAGCTCAGTTAATGTAAACAGTGTTTTCTGGAGAGCACAACAAGGCTGATAATTTGAAGATGATCAGAAGATGGGTTCTCCATGTAACTGAGGATTCCAACGATTCCGACTTTTATCAACTAATTTAGTGCTCTGACAAACTGGTCCCCACAGTTGAACTTAATGTGTACTATCTGGCCTATAGATGCATCAACCATTAACTATTAAAGTCAGTCAGAACAGGAAAAGTTAAATGTTTTTATCGAGATTCACGCCAACAAAATTTCACACTTTTTTTTTTTACACGAACTTGCCAAATATGAACTTAACACACTTGAATATCACTCTTCACCGCCGTCGATTTAGAAAGCACCTGTTTTGGAAACTTTTGAAGGTTTTGGAAGTTATAGGACCCACTCCAGGATGCAGCAAATGGGCTCAACAACTTTGATTATAGATCTTCTGCATATACCAGCTGCTCCTTGAATTTTGCCCTGATTATTGTATACCAGTGTTCAAAATTTGGAAACAATTAAATGAGGCCTTCTCGTGTTATAAGCAAAATAAAAAACGTAAAGTTAGAGGAAGAAAAGAGCTGTGGAAAACACTTAAAGGTTCCATTTTGGAGATTCCTAATAATTTAAAGCCAGTAAATTAAACACTGATAAGTAGGGAAAAAGAAGACATGTTTCTGCATATCTGTGAGTCATGAGCGCTGAGCGCATCCAGTCAACAAACTGAAGAACAGAGTAATACAATAATAAAGGAAAAACCTTAGATAATGTTTATATAGAAATCAAAAGGACAGTTGCAGTTAATTCGAAGCCATTGAAGGAAACTGCTAATAAGAAGCAGCAACAACAGTGGTAGCAAAACCAGCCATCAGCAGCACCATCGGTAGCAAATGCAGCTGTCAGCAGCAGAAACTGCAGTCAGTAGTACAGTAACATCACCAATCCCCCTTCCCAGCCAGCAAACTACAACCACCACTACCGCCTCACCCCCCCCCCCTATCACAATCACCACCACCAACAACAACAGCAACAACAACAATAACTCTCTCAGGTGGAAAGAGCCGCCTCCAGGCAAGGCCAGAGTTAGGCACGATGTAATCATAGTTTGTGTACAGTTTCTCGCGGTCTTTAATATTCATGCGAATCTTTTATTGTAAACACGCATTTTCTTTGTCTAACTTTGCGTAGTTAGCGATGGTGCTTGCCGCGTCTTGGGAGGAAAGTTTAATTATATTCCACGTTCAATATTGCGTCAAGAGCATCACAGGGAAATGCTGTTGCCAGGAAAAAAACAAGTCCTGCTTCTCCAACTTTTATCAGGAGACCTTGTGATGAATTGGAGGAAATTATATTTGCTGTATTTCATTTTTCTTTTTAATATTTCTAAAACTTCTTCCTGGGTTGTACCTAAGGATATATGCGACTTATTCTAAAATAAATAAATATATTATATATTATTTTTTTTTTTTTTTTTTTATTATCACACTGGCCGATTCCCACCAAGGCAGGGTGGCCCGAAAAAGAAAAACTTTCACCATCATTCACTCCATCACTGTCTTGCCAGAAGGGTGCTTTACACTACAGTTTTTAAACTGCAACATTAACACCCCTCCTTCAGAGTGCAGGCACTGTACTTCCCATCTCCAGGACTCAAGTCCGGCCTGCCGGTTTCCCTGAATCCCTTCATAAATGTTACTTTGCTCACACTCCAACAGCACGTCAAGTATTAAAAACCATTTGTCTCCATTCACTCCTATCAAACACGCTCACGCATGCCTGCTGGAAGTCCAAGCCCCTCGCACACAAAACCTCCTTTACCCCCTCCCTCCAACCCTTCCTAGGCCGACCCCTACCCCGCCTTCCTTCCACTACAGACTGATACACTCTTGAAGTTATTCTGTTTCGCTCCATTCTCTCTACATGTCCGAACCACCTCAACAACCCTTCCTCAGCCCTCTGGACAACAGTTTTGGTAATCCCGCACCTCCTCCTAACTTCCAAACTACGAATTCTCTGCATTATATTCACACCACACATTGCCCTCAGACATGACATCTCCACTGCCTCCAGCCTTCTCCTCGCTGCAACATTCATCACCCATGCTTCACACCCATATAAGAGCGTTGGTAAAACTATACTCTCATACATTCCCCTCTTTGCCTCCAAGGACAAAGTTCTCTGTCTCCACAGACTCCTAAGTGCACCACTCACTCTTTTTCCCTCATCAATTCTATGATTCACCTCATCTTTCATAGACCCATCCGCTGACACGTCCACTCCCAAATATCTGAATACGTTCACCTCCTCCATACTCTCTCCCTCCAATCTGATATTCAATCTTTCATCACCTAATCTTTTTGTTATCCTCATAACCTTACTCTTTCCTGTATTCACCTTTAATTTTCTTCTTTTGCACACCCTACCAAATTCATCCACCAATCTCTGCAGCTTCTCTTCAGAATCTCCCAAGAGCACAGTGTCATCAGCAAAGAGCAGCTGTGACAACTCCCACCCTGTGTGTGATTCTTTATCTTTTAACTCCACGCCTCTTGCCAAGACCCTCGCATTTACTTCTCTTACAACCCCATCTATAAATATATTAAACAACCACGGTGACATCACACATCCTTGTCTAATATGTATATAGTAATGAAATCACGAAACAAGTGATTTTAAATCATTTACCAAACTGTGGCAGGCCAGGACTCGACCCTACGAACCTTGTACCGCCTCCAGAGACAGCACAATGTACGCATCACCTTACCTGTGCACCACCGATCGCCACACCATCGGTGGCGCAGAAGTAAGGTGCTGCGTACAGTGTGCTGTCTCTGGAGGCGGTAGAAGATTCGTAGGGTCGAGTCCTGGCCTGCCACAGTTTGGTATATATATATATATATATATATATATATATATATATATATATATATATATATATATATATATATATATATATGTTTATTTATTTATTAATGTGCAGAACAACCGCTGTGGAAAATATTGAAATTCCAAGAGCTTTCATGATTTCTCACGTGATCAATGAACCGTGAAATTAAAAGAATGAGAGGAAGGCATATAAAGACGAGACATCACCTCGCAGCCACCTCACAATACCTGACCTTTTTTTATAATGATGTAGGTAGGTAGTCAAGAATCTTTGAAACAGCTTATATTCTACCCAAGCATTAAGAATTTAACTTTTCTAATGTATCTTAAAGCCTTCGCAAATTTTATTAATTATAAATGAATCCAGTTTGTATAATCCAAATCAATATTCATTTTATTTTCAAAACTATTTTTTGTATGAAACTTAATTCTCTTATATTCCTCTCGACCATGGACTTCCTAGATACAACTTTCTCAGGCCTTTTAAAAATCAGATCGATGGACAAAATCTCTCACATGAATATAATAGAGTTAAGTTTCATAAAAAAGTAGTTTTGAAAATTACAAATATTACTTTTGGATTATAACAAATTGGATTTATTTATAATTACCAATATTTGGGAAGAATTTAAGGTACAATAGATATATTAAATTCTTATTGTTTGGGTAGAATATATGCTGTGTTTTGCAGATCCAAGCGTTTTCGTGGCTTCTTACATTATCAAGGATATTCTTTCTTTCAACACACCGGCCATTTCCCACCAAGGCAGGGTGGCCCAAAAAGAAACACTTTCACCATCATTCACTCCATCACTGTCTTGCCAGAAGGGTGCTTTACACTACAGTTTTTAAACTGCAACATTAACACCCATCCTTCAGAGTGCAGGCACTGTACTTCCCATCTCCAGGACTCAAGTCCGGCCTGCCGGTTTCCCTGAATCCCTTCATAAATGTTACTTTGCTCACACTCCAACAGCACGTCAAGCACTAAAAAAACCATTTGTCTCCATTCACTCCTATCAAATACGCTCACGCATGCCTGCTGGAAGTCCAAGCCCCTCGCACACAAAACCTCCTTTACCCCCTCCCTCCAACCTTTCTTAGGCCGACCCCTACCCCACCTTCCTACCACTACAGAATGATACATTCTTGAAGTCATTCTGTTTCGCTCCATTCTCTCTACATGTCCGAACCACCTCAACAACCCTTCCTCAGCCCTCTGGACAACAGTTTTGGCAATCCCGCACCTAACTTCCAAACTACAAATTCTCTGCATTATATTCACACCACACATTGCCCTCAGACATGACATCTCCAATGCCTCCAGCCTTCTCCTCGCTGCAACATTCACCACCCATGCTTCACAACCATATAAGAGTGTTGGTAAAACTATACACTCATACATTCCCCTCTTTGCCTCCAAAGACAAAGTTCTTTGTCTCCACAGACTCCTAAGTGCACCGCTCACCCTTTTCCCCTCATCAATTCTATGATTCACCTCATCTTTCATAGACCCATCCGCTGACACGTCCACTCCCTAATATCTGAATACATTCAGCTCCTCCATACTCTCTCCCTCCAATCTGATATCCAATCTTTCATCACCTAATCTTTTTGTTATCCTCATAACCTTACTCTTTCCTGTATTCACTTTTAATTTTCTTCTTTTACATACCCTTCCAAATTCATCCACCAACCTCTGCAACTTCTCTTCAGAATCTCCCAAGAGCACAGTGTCATCAGCAAAGAGCAACTGTGACAACTCCCACTTTATGTGTGATTCTTTATCTTTTAACTCCACGCCTCTTGCCAAGACCCTCGCATTTACTTCTCTTACAACCCCATCTATAAATATATTAAACAACCACGGTGACATCACACATCCTTGTCTAAGGCCTACTTTTACTGGGAAATAATTTCCCTCTTTCCTACATACTCTAACTTGAGCCTCACTATCCTCGTAAAAACTCTTCACTGCTTTCAGTAACCTACCTCCTACACCATACACCTGCAACATCTGCCACATTGCTTCCCTATCCACCCTGTCATACGCCTTTTCCAAATCCATAAATGCCACAAAAACCTCTTTAGCCTTATCTAAATACTGCTCACTTATATATATATATATATATATATATATATATATATATATATATATATATATATATATATATATATATATATATATATATATATATATATATATTTGCTTACAGCCGACTGGACTTATTGAATACGGGGATTCTTACTGAATATGAATAAACGGTTTAGAAAACTGACAAGTTGATAAATGAGACACTTGTGCAACATTTGGGTGTCTTTATTCTGGAAACGTTTCGCCAGCCAGTGGCTTCGTCAGTTCAATACAGAGAAAGGTGGAAGATCGACTCCAGGCCGAGGAACTGATTAACTCATCTTCCACCTTTCTCCTCATTTGACGGAGGAAGCCACTGGCTGGTGAATCGTTTCCAGAATAAAGATTCCCAAATGTTGTATAAGTGTCTCATTCATCAACTTATTGTATATTTAAAAGTGCTACACGCTGACCAGAACAGTATAACGAATGACTCGTTAGTGGTTCATCACGCTCTACTTAATAATACAATATTCTCATAACATGGGTGATATTCAGCGTTTCTCGTCATTCTCAGCCACCTCGATCCCACACGTTTTGCAGCCTATGTTTTTCCTAATTGCTTAAGTGTGGTTAAATGTACGCTTTTATAGGTTGATGTAACCATATCCAGCCTTAATAACTGTTATATGCCTGTGTCAAAATATGATCATAGCATTTGGTAAATATGCACAAAAGTTTAAAATGAGAGTGTAATTTTTGTTCTGTTTATTTATTATATTGGTAGTGGGATGGTAGAAAGCAACCACCCAGAGAGGTACTACCTTCCTCCCAAATGTGTGTGACAGCGTGTTTAAGAAAGTGTTTAGGAACTTTTGAACCATCTGAGAGGATAATTGTAGTAGGGGACCTAAAAGCTAAAGTGGGAGAAACGATTAAAGTGGTAGGTAAGTTTGGGGTGCCAGGTGTAAATGATAATAGGGGACCTTTTATTGAACTTTGTATAGAAAGGGGTTTTGTAATAGGTAATACATATTTTACGAAAAAAAAATACAAGTATACAAGACGTGATATAGGGCGTAATGACACTAATTTGTTATATGTATTGGTAGATAAAAGGTATATCAGATCATTTTTTTTAGTTGTAGCTACAATAAGAGTAAAAGGTAGATGGGATACATGGAGTATGGAATCAGCAAGTAAGAGAGAAAGGTGAAGGTTTATAAACTGCAGGAGGAGGAGGAAGTTACGTTAAGGTATAAACAACTATTGGAAGAAAGATGGTGAGAGTATAGGCAATGAGGCTGAAGAGGAATGGGGTAGATTTAAGAAAGTAGTGTTAGAGTGTTCAGCAGAAGTTTGTGGTTACAGAAAAGTGGGTGCGGGTGGGAAGAAGAGCGACTGATGGAGTGATGAGGTAAGAGGAAAAAAGTTAGCATACGAGAGTTTTTTTTTACAAAGAAGTGATATAATGAGGGAGTAATATTTGGCAAGAGAAAGATAGTAGTGAAGAAATGTAAAAGGAAAGCAAATGAGAGAGTGGGTAAGATGCTATCAACAAATTTTGTTGAGCAAGAAAGGTATAAAATACCGACAATATGAAAGTAAAGACACATGTGCAACATCTGGATATCTTTATTGTAGACGTTTCGCCATCCAGTGGCTTTATCAATACAAATTCTAGGTAATCAGTCCCTCAGCCTTGGAGTTAGTGTTCACAGCATCGTGGTGGAGGAGAATCTGGAGCAAAGGCAAGAAGACTGGCGGTTATATAGGCGTCAGTGGATAAGGACATGTAGCAGACGAGGGCATAGTCACTGGTAGGTGGGATTTCCCAGTGGAAGTAGGTCCTTCCCAAAGAGATGGGTTAGTTGCAGCAGCCGTGAAGAAGGTCTTGTCGGTATTTTATACCTTTCTTGCACAACTTGTCAGACACTGCAACATCATGGATGTAACATCATGAGATGTAGGCCACTAGTAGATGTAGTGGCCTACATCTCACCTCCTGGCGTTATATAAGGCTCCATTCTGTCACTTCAACTCCATATTGTTTCAGACTATGAAACAATACTCTTCTCCAGACTGAGGGACTGACCACCTCTAAACTTCAAGGGTGATGGACTGATTACATCGTCTTCAAGTATCTTCTGCTTCTATCAACTTTTCTGTACTCGACTGAAGAAGCCTACTGTGTAGGCGAAACGTTTCGAAATAAAGATACCTAACTGTTGCATATGTGTCTTACCTAACATCATGGAATCTTGGTTCAGAGGACATCTACAAGACCTTCACGGCTGCTACAACTAACCCATCTCTTTGGGAAGGACCTACTTCTACTTGGGAATCCCGCCTACCAGTGACTATGCCCTCGTCTGCTGCATGTCCTTATCCACTGACGCCTATATAACCGCCAGTCTTTTTGCCTTTGCTCCAGATTCTCCTCCACCACGATGCTGTGAACACTAACTCCAAGGCTGAGGAACTGATTACCTCATCTTTTGTATATAGTTCTTCAGTCTTCCAATTATGTCCTAGAATTTGTATTGATAAAGCCACTGGATGGCGAAACGTCTACAATAAAGATATCCAGATGTTGCACATGTGTCTTTA
This sequence comes from Cherax quadricarinatus, assembly GCF_038502225.1. NCBI lineage: Eukaryota > Metazoa > Arthropoda > Malacostraca > Decapoda > Parastacidae > Cherax > Cherax quadricarinatus. Next base: position 31,459,794 of record NC_091298.1, read on the forward strand.
CTTTCAAATTTTGTTGAGAATAACTAAAACTTTTAGTGTGAGATTAATAAGTTGTGAAATCTTAGGGATCGAATGGATTTGACAATTAGAAATGGGAGAGGAGAGCTATTATATGGAGAATTAGAGATATCAGAAAGATGAAGGGAATATTTTGAGGAACTATTTAATGTTGATGAAGATAGGGAAGCTGTGATTTCATACATTGGACAGGGGGTTATAACATCTAGTAGGAGTGAGAAAGAGCATTTTGTGAGTGCACGGGAGGTGCATGAGGCAGTGAGTGGAATGAAAGTGGTTACAACAACTGGGATTGATGGGATAAAGACAGAAATGTTAAAAGCAGGTGGAATGGTTGGTGCTTTTATTTAATAAATGTATGGAAGAGAGGACGGTACATAGGGATTGACAGAGAGCATGCATAGTTCCTTTGAATAAAGGCAAAGAGAACAAAGGAGAATGTAAAAAAAATGTAGGGGAATAAAAATGTTGAGTGTACCTGTTAAAGTGTATGGTAGAGTTATTATTGAAAGAATTTAGAGTAAGACGCAGGGCAGAATCGCAGATGAACAAGTAGGCATTAACCCCACGCCTCTTGCCAACACCCGGGCATTCATTTTTCTTACAACCCTATCTATAAATATACTGAATAACCATGGTGACATCACACATCCCTGTCTAAGGCCTGCTTTTACTAAAAAATAATTTCCATCTCTCCTACAATCTCACTCGTAAAAACTCCTAGTAAACACTCTTCGTTGCTTTCAATAACCTACCTCTTATTCCATACATCTGCCACATCGCCTCCCTATCCACCCTATCATACGCCTTTTCCAAATCCATAAATGCCACAAAAACTTCCTTACGCTTATCTGTTTCACTGTGAACACTTGGTCTACACACCCCCTACCCTTCCTAAAGCCTCCTTGTTCCTCTGCGATCCTGCTCTTCGTCTTGCTCTAAATTCTTTCAATAATAACTCTACCATACACTTTACCAGGTATACTCAAGAGGCTTATTCCTCCATAATTCTTGCACTCTCTTTTTTCCCTTTTGCCTTTATACAAAGAGACTATGCATGCTCTCTGCGAGTCCCTACGTACCCTCTGCCATACATTTATTAAATAAAAGCACTAGCCACTCCAAAACTGTATCCCCGACTTGCTTTTCTTATTCCTTTTTATTTTTATTTTTGATTGAATATATTGATAAGTGCCCCTCACCCTTTTTGATTCGCCTGTAAATGCCTCCCTTATAACCTATGAGATGTTGGAATCTATTGTTAATTCATTTTTGTTTGATCTAATTTCCATATTTGGAAGATAAGTAACCTGGGCGGCTAGAACTATGATTTGAAAAATATCGTATTGGCAGCCATCACTACCTACCTGGCCCAGAAGTAAACTAGCCTCTTCTCACACACTGACTCCAACACTTATATAAAGTGATCCAGCCTCCTCTCTCACACTCCAACACTTATAAAAAGGGACCCAGCCTCCTCTCTCACACTGACTCCAGAACTTACAAGAAAGTTACCATTATCCTCTCACACACTAACTCCAGATTTTATAAGAAAGTGACTAACACAAATTGTCTCTTTGATCTGTTCCCTGTTCAAGAGATCAAGAAGTGGAGACTGATATTCCATGAAATTCTGATATAGTGTAAAGCTTGTCGTTCAGGACTACAGAAGCTAAGTCAGTCTTTCGTGCGTCTGGTAAATATAGCGAATGTTCAGCTGAACTTAATTCATTTAACTCTCCAGCCTTTGAACCACACAGAGAAGATCGTAAAGGCGTTTAAAGGCTGATATACGAGTTTTGAATCACTGGTAAGATATAAATCAGCTTAATGTAAAGTATCAAGCATTAATAATATAAATTACATTGAAGAACAAATGGGTAAAACATGAGGGGCTGCACGTGAAGGTTTGCACGTGAGGAGTTGAATGTGTGGGGCTGCACGTGAGAGACCGCACGTGAGAAGTTGTACGTCAGAAGCTTCACTTGAGGGACTGAACGTGAAAGGCTCCAAGTGAGGGGGGTTGTGCGTGAGGTGTTGCATGTGAGGGGCTAGTCACTAAGGGCTGCACGAGAGAGGCTGCATGTGAAGAATGCATGTGAAAGGCTGCAGGTGACAAGACTACATGAGGAAAATGAGAGACTACACATGATAGTGGACTACACATGAAGGACTGCAAAAGGCCTGCGGGGGTCTACCCTTGTTGGGCTGCGCATGACAATGCTACACATGGCACGTGGGGGGCTGCAAGTGAAGGGATTAACCGAGAACTATAAGGTGCTTTAGGTGTTGGGATGCAGGTGGGGGCTATACCAGGCACGAGAGGGACTATAAATATTGGGCTACAAGAGCGAAAGAACTTCACCAGGCGCGTTAGGGGCTACGGACGAGGGGCTGCATGAGGCACGTGAGAGGCTGCATGAGGCACATGAGAGGCTGCATGAGGCACGTGAGAGGCTACATGAGGCTGCATGAGACACATGAGGCTGCATGAGGCACATGAGGCTGCATGAGACACATGAGAGGCTACATGAGGTACGTGAGAGGCTGCATGAGGCACGTGAGAGGCTGCATGAGGCACGTGAGAGGCTGCATGAGGCACGTGAGAGGCTGCATGAGGCACATGAGGCTGCAATAGGCGCATGAGGCTGCATGAGACACGAGAGGCTACATGAGGTACATGAGAGGCTGCATGAGACACATGAGAGGCTGCATGAGGTACGTGAGAGGCTGCATGAGGCACATGAGAGGGTGCATGAGGCACATGAGGCTGCATGAGGCACATGAGGCTGCATGAGACACATGAGAGGCTGCATGAGACACATGAGAGGCTACATGAGGCACGTGAGAGGCTGCATGAGACACATGAGAGGCTACATGAGGCACATGAGGGGCTGCATGACACATGAGAGGCTGCATGAGACACATGAGAGGCTACATGAGGCACATGAGAGGCTACATGAGGCACATGAGGCTGCATGAGACACATGAGAGGCTGCATGAGGCACATGAGAGGCTGCATGAGACACATGAGAGGCTGCATGAGGCACATGAGAGGCTGCATGAGGCACATGAGAGGCTGCATGAGGCACATGAGAGGCTGCATGAGGCACATGAGAGGCTGCATGAGACACATGAGAGGCTACATGAGGCACATGAGAGGCTGCATGAGACACATGAGAGGCTACATGAGACACATGAGAGGCTGCATGAGGCACATGAGAGGCTGCATGAGGCACATGAGAGGCTGCATGAGACACATGAGAGGCTACATGAGGCACATGAGGCTGCATGAGACACATGACTGCATGAGAGGAGACACGTGAGAGGCTACATGAGGCACATGAGAGGCTGCATGAGGCACATAAGAGGCTGCATGAGGCACATGAGAGGCTGCATGAGGCACACGAGAGGCTGCATAAGACACATGAGAGGCTGCATGAGACACATGAGAGGCTGCATGAGAAACATGAGAGGCTACATGAGGCACATGAGAGGCTGCGTGAGACACATGAGAGGCTGCGTGAGGCACATGAGAGGCTGCATGAGGCACATGAGAGGCTGCATGAGGCACATGAGAAGACTCTTGGGGCAAACATAACAGGCATTCAAATTCAAAAAGTCGCTTCAAACCTTTGTGAACATACCCTGCAGAACCTTCCTCATCATACCCTGCAGAGCCTTCCTCATACCCTGCAGAACCTTCCTCATCATACCCTGCAGAACCTTCCTCATGCCCTGCAGAACCTTCCTCGTCATACCCTGCAGCACCTTTCTCATCATACCCTGCAGAACCTTCCTCATACCCTACAGAACCTTCCTCATCATACCTTGCAGAACCTTCCTCATCATACCCTGCAGAACCTTCCTCATCATACCCTGCAGAACCTTCCTCATCATACCCTGCAGAACCTTCCTCATCATACCCTGCAGAACCTTCCTCATCATACCCTGCAGAACCTTCCTCATCATACCCTGCAGAACCTTCCTCATCATACCCTGCAGAACCTTCCTCGTCATACCCTGCAGAACCTTCCTCATCATGCCCTGCAGAACCTTCCTCATCATACCCTGCAGAACCTTACTCATCGTACCCTGCAGAACCTTCCTCATCATACCCTGCAGAACCTTCCTCATCATACCCTGCAGAACCTTCCTCATCATGCCCTGCATAACCTTCCTCATCATACCCTGCAGAACCTTACTCATCGTACCCTGCAGAACCTTCCTCATCGTACCCTGCAGAACCTTCCTCATCATACCCTGCAGAGCCTTCCTTATCACACCCTGCAGAACCTTCCTCATCATGCCCTGCAGAACCTTCCTCATCATACCCTGCAGAACCTTACTCATCATACCCTGGGGAACCTCCCTCATCATACCCTGGAGAAGCTTTCTCATCATAACCTCGAGAAGCTTCCTCATCATAACCTGGAGAAGTTTCCTCATCATACTCTGGAGAAGCTTTCTCGTCATACCCTGGAGAAGCTTTCTCATCATACCCTGGAGAAGCTTCCTGATCATACTCAGGAGAATCTTCATCATACCCCGAGGAACCTTCCTCATCATACCCTGGAAAACCTTCTTTATCATACCCTCCAGAACCTTCCTCATCATACCCTGCAGAACCTTCCTCATCATGCCCTGCAGAACCTTCCTCATCATACCCTGCAGAACCTTCCTCATCATACCCTGCAGAACCTTCCTCATCATACCCTGGGGAACCTCCCTCATCATACCCTGCAGAACCTTCCTCATCATACCCTGCAGAACCTTCCTCATCATACCCTGCAGAACCTTCCTCATCATACCCTGCAGAACCTTCCTCATCATACCCTGGGGAACCTCCCTCATCATACCCTGCAGAACCTTCCTCATCATACCCTGCAGAACCTTCCTCATCATACCCTGCAGAACCTTCCTCATCATACCCTGCAGAACCTTCCTCATCATACCCTGCAGAACCTTCCTCATCATACCCTCCAGAACCTTCCTCATCATACCCTGGAAAACCTTCCTTATTATACCCTCCAGAACCTTCCTCATCATACCCTGCAGAACCTTCCTCATCATGCCCTGCAGAACCTTCCTCATCATACCCTGCAGAACCTTCCTCATCATACCCTGCAGAACCTTCCTCATCATACCCTGCAGAACCTTCCTCATCATACCCTGGGGAACCTCCCTCATCATACCCTGGGAACCTCCCTCTTCATACCCTGGAGAAGCTTCCTCATCATACCCTGGAGAAGCTTTCTCATCATACCCTGGAGAAGCTTCCTGATCATACCCTTGAGAACCTTCCTTATCATACCCTGCAGAACCTTCATCATCATACCCTGTAGAACCTTCCTAATTATACCCTGGAGAAGCATCCTCATCATACCCTGGAGAATCTTTATCATCATACCCTGCAGAACCTCACTCATCATACCCTGGAAGACAAAGCTGACATCAGAATGTGCTAAGAGAAGAAGAGGATGAAGTGAAGGCAAAGGAAGAGAATGTGATGAAGTAAGTGAAAGACGAAAGTGGGAGTATATTGCATCGCGGAAGATAAAAAGGAGGAAAAAAACATAAATGGAAAAGACAGAAAGAGACACAACTGCATTATAATGTGATCATTTATTGACATCTTGTTCAGTGAAGGATCGCATTACACAGCATGTGTCTCTTGTACCATGGTGACGGTGGTTTATTACATTATCTCTTCAGGAGGAAGAGAATCAGGAGAAAAGTATAAGGTAAGAAAAGAAAGAGGAGGAAAAAACTAAGAAAATGACTAGGAAGAGGAGTTGGATTATAATTCTGTGGAGGAGAAAACACTTCCTCAAGACGATCAAAAAAATTGATTTGCATCAAGAAAACATGATTAAAATACACAATTTATTTACAAAAATGCATATCGTGCAACAAATGTTTGACAATAATTCTCAACGCGGGAACAAGTGAACAAGTGAATAATTGATTTTATGTCGTTTGTGGAAATTATTACTTGAAGTGATACCAATATCAGGTCAGAGAGTCAACCAGCGATCCAAGCCTGACTAAAAAAGTTAACTCTGTGACCACAAATGTAGTCTTTACAGAGGAGTCTTATATAAGCTTGGCTGTGCCGAGCACTAGCTCAAGTCATTCCGTTAGGTGAGTTCTTGAAAATATTGTCATTATTATTTGGTGAGTCAGTCGTATAGAAGACTTTAATGTCTTTGTGTCGTAGTGGTGAATGTTAAGGGTGATGGTGAGTTATGGGGGCTGTGATGAATTATTGTGTAGTGATTAATTGAGGGGTAGAGGTGAATTATGGAGTATTTTTGAATTGTGGGGTAATGTTGAATGAAGGAAGTGGTGAATTGTGAGGTAGTGGTAGCTCAACTGCCTCCCAGCATACATATGGGGAATTACCAATAGACCCTGGCTGTCTTCAAGAAGGCGCTGGACAGGCACTTAAAGTCAGTACCTGATCAGCCGGGCTGTGGTTCTTACGTTGGTTTGTGTGCGGCCAGCAGTAACAGCTTGGTTGATCAGGCCCTGATCAACCGGTCTGTGACCAGGCCTCCCAGTGGAGAGAGGGAATCTGAAATGATCACAAATGCCGAAGGAGACATGTAATACGGAGAAGCGCTATGAGGATGGCATGCAACTCGGCGGTCAAAATAATAGCTGAGTCTAGGAAATGACCCAGGACAGCATCGTCAAGGAACACCACCACGAACCCAATACCGTCAGAAGATTTAGAACCATCTGTATAAACAGCGATGGCATGAGCATGTGACCAGAAGTGATCAAGAAAACGAGAGCAAGAAGCAGCCGTAGTTAGGAGAGCTTTGGCGCACTGTAGTAGGGGAGAATAGACACGAACTGTCAGAACTTCCCAAACGAAGACGTTATATGAACATACAAGGGAGGCAACTGAAGAGAAGATCGGAGTGAGTGAGGATGAAGAGAAAAAGGTCGGAGTAAGCAGGGGCGCCGAGCAGATAACGGGCTTCTACTAACGTCTGAGACCAACATATACGTAGAAGGAACATGAAGGTCATGAGAGCGGACAAAGTAACGAAGGCAATGAACATCACGATGATCAGCCAAGGAAGGAACATTCGCCTCAGCATAGAGGCTTTCAACAGGGGATGAACGAAAGGTACAAAGGCATAAACGTAGAACCTGATGATGAAGGGGATCTAACTTAGAAAGAGTTATAGGAGAAGCCACAGGATAGCCTTGGTCGCTATAATCCAGCTTGGACAAGGCTAGGGTGGAATGCAAATGAAGGAGAGTCCGGTGATCTGCTCCCCATGAACGATGCCCAAGAATTTAAAGGAGATTCAGCCAACCATGGCAGGCTGTCTTCAAAGACGATATGTGAGGTTTGCATGCCAACCGGCGATCGAATAGAAGACCTGCAAACTTGACCGTATCACATTCTGGAATACGTGAGCAGTGTAGATACAATGAAATATTTGAGCCAAGAGGACGTCTAGTGAAGGTAATGAAAATGAGTTTTCGTACTAGAAAATTTAAAACCATGAGAAGTTGCCCAATGGGAAACACGGTCAATTGCATCATGAAGGAGGGCCGCTACCAGGCAACAGTCAGTGCCTGCATAAGCTATAGCGAAGTCATCCACATAAAGTGACGACTAAATATGCAATGGAAGAACGGAAGATAGGTCATTTATAGCCAAGATAAAAAGGGTAGTACTAAGGACACAATCTTGTGGGACTCCCTCGGCCTGAACAAAGTCTGAGGAAAGCGAGGCGCCAACACGGACACGAAAATGTCTTTCAGAAAAGAAAGACGCAAGGAAGGTCAGTAGATTACGGCTGAGGCTTAAGGAGTGGTGTCATATGCCTTCTCAGGGTCAAAAAAAGACTGCTAGGACGCAGCGTTTATTAGCAAAAGCATTTCGCACATACATATCTAAGTGGAGCAAGGGGTCCAAAGTAGAGCAGCCCTTGCGAAAGCCATATTGGCGAGGAAAAAGACTATTATGAGTCTCTAAATACCGTATCAGATGTCTATTCACCAATAGTTCCATCACCTTGCAGACTAAACTGGTCAGAGCGATACTGAGAGGTATCAAACCCCAAATTGCTTGGTTTGCGAAACGGAAGTACAATGGCAAATTTCCATTGTTGAGGGAAAACCCCTCATGTCCAAACAAGATTGAAAAGGCACAAAAGGACTGCAAAGACTGTAGAATGCAGATGCTGTAGAATACGGATATGAATATTATCGGGCCCAGCTTCCGATGACCAGCAAGTAGAAGGAGTGGACTCTAGCTCTAAGAGAGTAAAAGGTATGTTATATGACTCCATCCCATTAGAAGAGAAATCCAGGGGCAATTGCTCCCTGGTAAACTTAGAAGTGAGAAACGAGGGGCAGAGCTGAAGCCCTTGGGAGACATGGACTAGATAGTTCCCGATTTACAGGGCAACCTCAAGAGGTTCCGCAACACTCGCACCAGCCACCCGCAAAACGGGAGCTGGGTCCAGAGCGTACGTGCCACACAGCTTCTGTACCTTCTTCCAAACCGCACACATAGGAGAAGTCGAGGTAACAATAGAAATGTAGTCTTGCCAAAAAGTGCGTTTAGCATCGCATGTGACACGGCAAGCGACTGCCCTTGCTCGTTTAAAATCTAAACGACGATCTGAGGCCCGATTACATCGATAATGGCCCCATGCAGCATGTTTCAAATGCACTGCACGGGCACACGCAGGAGACCACCAAGGCACGCATGTCTGAGAATGACTGCATGAGGTTAGAGGAATAGAACGTGCTGCTCCAGTCAAAACTGAGGTCGAAACTGGTGCACCAGTTCATCAATAGAGGACAATGAATGGTCCTCACATAAAGCAGTAAGATGAGAGTATAAGTCCCAATTTGCTTGTCCAAATTGGCAACGGGGGCTATGAGGCGGTCGGGAATACGTAGAAGTAAGAATAATAGGAAAGTGATCACTGTCGTGAAAATCCGGGAGAACAGACCAATTATAATCAAGGGTACTTGACGAGGAACAGATAGAAAGATCAGTGCAAGAGAAACTGAGTGCTAGAGTCAAAATAAGTGGGAAGCACCCATATTGAAAACATGAAGAGGAAGTGAAGTGAGAAGAGTCTCCAACTGATCACGAGCCACAGTGGGACCCTCCCCAAAGATGATGATGAGCGTTAAAATCACCTAACAACAAGATGGGCAGCGGCAGAAAAGAGATCAAGAACACAACATCCGAGATACAGAATGCACAGGAAAGGGAGAGATATTGAGAGCAAACTGTATACCACCTGTGCAAATAAATAGGGGCTGCAGTATAATGCAGCTGAGAATGAACAAAAACCTGTTGAAACGGTATACCAACGTGCACTAGAAGTGCACTCTCATTAAATGATTCATCAAGAAAGGATGAGAAGAATGCAACAGCACGTAGCCCAAAACGGGACCGATAACTACTGAATGAACCGTAGGCTCTTGTAACCCGACACATACAGGGGCAAACAGGGAGAGCAACTCCTAGAGCTCTCCCCGGTTACCCCTGAGGCCACGAATATTCCATTGTAAGTAAGTCATTATTCACAAAGACAAGCATGCTAACAATGAGAAGCGATAAAATCTATGGGCTAGTAGGGTCAGTGAAGTCAATGTGTGGAAGCAACAGAAAACGTGTAAGCAAGGAGGAATCAGAATGCTGTGAAGGAAAAGGTTGCTGCGAGGTGCACAGGTGTCCATGGAAGGTTTCAGTATAGTTGGAGATAGCATCATGTGTTTCAACAGACAAGGAAGATGCCAATACCACGACTTCAGAGATGGGTAAGGTAGAGCAAGTAGAGATTGGGGAGACTATGGATGGAACCAAAGAGGTCTGAGAGGAGGGGGGAGTATGAACCTGGAGAGATGTGCCGGCAGGGACAGAAGAGTCCTGTAGTGGAACAGGAGAAGAGGGAACCACACGAGGGGGGTGAACCTCCACCTTCGTGTGAGAGTTAGAAAGAGGGTGAGAACTGGACACCAAGGCCGAAAAGGAGGACTGTTGGGGAATTGTAACACCGGAGGAATGAGAAAAGACTTGGGCTTAGGAGACAGGTTCAACTTCGCAGGTGATAGGCGCGAAGCAGGTGTAGGCATGCGAGGCCTCACAGACTGAGAATTTAACAGGCGAGAAGATGAAGAGGTAGAGGTAGGAAGAGGTAAGGAGGTGGGGGTTTCAGAGGGTAAAACTGCACAAGAATTAGAGATGGGGCTGCCTCCGGAAGACAGGCACCAGAGAAGCTGGTATGCGGTTAGACCGTCAAGGTTGGAGGTCTCCTAACTACTCGAGAATAAGGAACATGAGGAAAATTCCCCTGAAGGCAGAGCCGAGAGACAGCCATAGCATAAGTAAGGCCTTTGCTATCCTTAAGACAATGGATTTCTCGTTCATTAAGATAGACCTGACATCAGTGGGAAAAAGAAGGATGAGGTTCATTGCAATTAAGACAAGTGGGGGGAAGACTGCAAGATGTATTGGCATGATCCATGGCACCGGGCAATCTGCCGCAGATCTGCAGTATTAAGCGGGTTGTCTGAAGCACCAGAAATTCGACACTGTTGGGTTGTAGGAACCACTTTATGGACCTCTAAGCGATGGCCCACAATATAAACAAAGAACAGGGGTTCATCACAATCAAAGATTAAGCAGGGAATGTTACTGGGAAAGTGCCTCCGCCCATGAGCGGGCAGTACATATGTATCCACTTTGTGAATATAAAGATCCTGAAGAATTAATTGCTAAAAAATATCACTGCAAGACAGAAAATCACACTGCACAATTGTACGCGGTAAAACCACCATACCACTGCAAGAATTGAGAGTAGCATGCTTGCAAACTGTGATAGGAGCATTATCTATGGAAGTAAGATGGGAAAGATCATGAACTTGTTCTATATTCTGAACTGTAACAATGCATGCACCACTTTGAAGAGCTTGAAAGGATATATTTTGGCCAACGTGTTGTAAAAGAGCTTTAGTAATACTATGGTCTGAAAGATCATAGTTGAAGAGAAAAGAATTTAGTTCACTGAATACTTGTAAACATGGTGCTTAAAGGAAGTGGGTGTCGCAGAGGTCGTTTCTGGGTGGAATGAGCAGACATCGAAGAAAAACCTCGCACCGTATTTGGGGAAGCCGGACTCATAGTTAAAGACATGCAAGAGGCAGAGGCACTAAAAGAAATGGGCGTAGCCTCAGCACCTGGAGCAGGTGACGAAGCGTCACCAGCAGAAGGAACAGGGATATGGGAAAAGTCTGGAGAATGGTCCAATAACGAAACCAGGTCAGAACATGAAGCGGTAACAAAAAGGGGCCTGGAAGGAGGAGGGCTATCACGTAACGAAGTCTCCATGATGGTGGTACTTCTTTCTTATTATTTTAAAGAAAAAAAAAAAGAAGGAAAGAAAAGAAAAGAGAGGATCAACAGAGAGACAGTCACTAGAAGGCATGAAAGTGCCGTAAGTTCTCCCCTTTCATCCAGGAGAACCTCGAGACCGCCAGCAGTGCAGATGCAGCATGGAACTTGTGCCATACCCTGTCTTTCACGCCATTAAACCAGCGAGCACTCCGGGATAGCAACCTCGTATCTATGGATCCTCTTCGGCAGACAAAAGAAAGGGCAGTTGGAAACCCACCACAAAGCATAACTCCTTTGGCTGCCACTTCCCAGAACCAACAGGTTCTGGGAGGTGGCAGGATACCCTGCCCCACTTCTCGGAAATCCAAATCCGGGAAGGGAGGAGGGCACCTCCAGATAATCCAGACTCCACGGCAAACAACACTACTCCTGAGGAATCGCATGGAGCGGGATGAGCCCTGGTACACTTTCCCCTACCTAGAAACCGTAATGCCAGAGGGGAGGACCCCAGAGGCTACAAATAGGACACAGAAAAGAGAGGGTTGGGAGGGGGAGGAGGAAAGGGAAAAGGGGAGATGGGGAGGATGGAATAAGGAAGGGAGGATTGGGGGGTAATTAGGTTAGGTCTGAGGAAGGAAACCAAAGGGTCTAATTTCTCAGACCAAGAGTCTCTTTACCACATCAAGGAGCTCCCCTTGAAGAGGGGGGCTCCTTGACGTGCTGAAGAGGTTACTTGTAAGAGCCGATGCTGCTCTCCGAGGAAGGCCATTTGTGACCCAGGTGAAGCAAGTTTCTCCAATACTTATGAAAGACCAGTAGGTCCCCTGCAGTGCTACTCAAATTCTTTCCCTCTTACTTCTACTAGTGCTTACTAGTGGTCCTCTCCTGCTACATTTCAGAGACCGTTATGCCTCACCTTCAGCAGTATTTAACACTCCATCCTTATGCGTTAGCTTCACATTATTCCAGACTGTAGAATTTAACATTTCTCTCTGCCGAGGAACTGACCACCTCTAAATCTATTTCCACAAGGGAGGTGGGCTAATTATATCATCTTTACTTCGCTACTACGCCTGCCACCTCCAATTTAATATCCTCAATATTTGGCTGACGAAACCTATTGTGTAGGCGAAACGTTTCAATCACCAACAGAGATACACAACTGTTGCGCATGTTTGTTACGCTTCAGCTATTGAAATTATATACCATTTTCATCGTGTGGTTATGTTGTAGGTGACGCCGCTCACGGGATTCTCTAGTCAAATTAGCCTGAAAAACAGTTAATAGGAGAATTTATATATTAAAAGATGAAATTTTCCTCATATTTTCCTCAAGGCCGTAGAAATAAAGATCAAAAGAGTTCCCCTCCGTCCAACCCCGGTTATCGCCCTAATCACCCCCTTCCCCTCCTTCCCTGAAGGGAAGAGTTTTGCTTGTTTTTCGCGGTTATTTTGAAAACGATGCTTCTGACGGTAAAATTTTATATCGTGAGAAAAATCGGAAAATAAGTTCTCAGCAAAATTGCTTTTATGCATGTTTGCCGTGTACGCTAGACACGATGTGGAGAGCGAGTTCGAGCTTTCTAGTAGCGAGGATTTTGCTACTTGCTCTCAGTTTTCCGTTAATATCTCACACACACAAAAAATGTGTGTAGAAATTTAAAGAGGTGAAGTAATAGAGCGGGAAATTATTTATTTGAATTGGTAAAAAATTCTAAAATAATAAACTGCATTTTTTAGGTGCCACTTGAAAAAATATGGTATTAATAAAACTTTAATTTTCGAAAAAGGCATCAACGAGCAATTGCTTCTATTGGAATAAGACTTTAGTTGATGGAGAAACTGTGATTGGTAAAGATGGTATCCACAACTTGAGACGTGAACGAAATCCGATAAAAATGATTTTTGAGTATACAGTTAGCAGACGTGTATACATCAAAGAGAAAACATTGCTAGTGATTTAAGAAAAGCAAATGACTTCAAACAGTAAGGATGTATATTGAAGTCAGAAGAGCGATTTGATTTCAAGAACTGCTTGTTTTGTGGTAAAAATGTGACATCATCTAATGTCATATCTCGAATCAGTTGGCTATATATATGTAAAAGGAGGTGGAATTTCAGAACTACTGCATTTCTACGGAGTTTGATCCCTGATCTATACTTCACATGCCTTCAGATACGTCTGTTAAGTTACTGAACTTTAGCAATAATACACTATCATGATATTGCTGTTGATGAACCTGTATATGTACAATAAATTATCATAACTTTTACTGAAACTCAAGATGAAGTCTACAAATCACATAACATCTTTAAGGAAAAATGGAAATGTAACTCATTCATGGTTACAATGTTTTGATCTTGTGGTTGTAGCAGTACTTTTTACTGAGGCAGAATGTATAATAAATTGAAAGATTCGTCTAGATTTCTTATGAGCTATTACCCATTTTTTTATGCAAGGCTACATGTTCTCTATGCCAAATCCGCGACCTTTACTTCCAAGACTTTCATCTAAGAAAAAAAAAACGGATCATGAGTTTCACAGATTTCCATCAGAAAGATAATTCACACTTCGACGTTCAGAATATTACAGGTGTGTATGGTCTGATAATACAGTCGGATAGACTTTGATGAAGATTTGAAGAATATTGTAGGCATATCTCAAGGAAAAGATTTAATAGAGTGTGTGTTAAATGCAGAATTTTCCGCTCGTTGACTTCATCTCAATGTATTTGTACTAGTAAACTGTCTTTTGTGAGATATTAATTGAAAACTAAACACGAGTAGCAAAAATTTTCCGGTATGCAGAAACTCCCACGACATCCGGTTTGGCTTACTCAGAAACTATATCATATATGACAAACATGCACAAAAGAAATTTAGATCAGAATTTATTTTTAGATTTTTTCTTGCTATGTAAAGTTTTTAGATTGCATCGACAGATGCCCAAACTCCCTCTGAGTGGCGGAGGTAAAAACAGGGTTGATACAATTTTCAGGAGTATATGCTGAAAATTTCGCCTTTTTATAAATTATTCTCGCTATTTGTCCTAATTTGACAGGATTAATAGGGAAGGGAAAGTGAGAAGTGTTTCACACTAAACACGTTGGTCGAACAGTAGCTGGAGGCTTTGGGTAGCGGTGGTTTTGCCAGTAGGTATTCTGCAGTGTTCCTCCATTCTATTTTTATATATCGCCGTCGATCATGCAATAAGACCGTTCAGGTTCCTTAAATAAGTTTAGAATTTTGCAGTTGTCTTATGTGTGTGCACATTACCTAGGATAACCTAGCAAATTCAAAGGGATTATTATAAAAACAGGTAATGAATGGCCTGTGAGAACTGTTCGTACTGGGAACTGGAGCAAACAAAACTCAGCAGTAGATTATAATGTATATTTGTCTTTATCCACTATGTACAGACAGAATAAGTGTACACCACGTTGACAGATGGCAAAGCAGAAGCCCAAGAGAGTGCACCATACTCAACCAGCAGGTAGGCAAGTCTGCCAATGCTTACTGCAAGTGAACCACGTTGCTTCAGCTTTGGCGGGCTTGTCTGTGATTGGTCAGCGAACCAAGGTACTGGTTTAACGGTGGGTACCCTATCGATCGTTAAACCCTTAGCACCCGGTTCGCTGGTTGGGAGGCAGCCTATATGGGAGTGTGACATACGCTGAATATATTATAACATACTCTTTGCCTACCTGTGTTGGGATCCTTGCATTATGTACATATTAAATGCATTAATATATCAGCTATGATTGTTAATAATAAAACAATATAAAATGAGTAGATCATATACACAGTATTAAAGTGAATATATTAGTGAAAAAGATAAGAAAGGAGCACTGCTGCAGACCTACTAGCCCAACCTAGGCAAGTCTAACTCACACCCACTCATTTACTTGTCTAAACTATTTTTAAAACCACTTAAGATTTTAGCATCAATGACTCCACTCAGGAGTTGGTTCCACATATCCAAAATTCTTTTACCAAACTACTGATGTCCTGTATCCTTTCTAAATTTAAGCTTTTCCAAGTTAAACCCATTGCTACGAATAGTGTCTTGGTTAAATATTTTTAGTACATTATTAATATCCCATTTATTTAGCTCAGTCATATCCCGCCTACTTCTACACCTTGCTAGAGAGTGCAGATTCAGTGCCTTCAGTCTATCCACGTAGGAATGATTTTTGATACATGGGATCAACTTTGCCATCCTTTTCTGTACGTTTTCCATTCTGTTATACGGTGACCAGAAATGTGAAGCATAATCTAAATAAGACATCAACGAATATAACAGTTATATTATTATCTGTCATATGAATATATCATTAAACTTGTTATTTATCTTCTATATACATATGTATTTCCAAAGATGAAAAATAGGTCATATATGTACATGCCATTTTATCTTCTACCTTAACAATAAAAAGCATTGCAAAAAAACTGTAATTAAGGTTATATTGTTGTCATGTTAATAATACATAAAAATAACTTTCTGCAGCTTAACACATTAGGTATTCCTTAGTTTTATTCTTAAATTCGTTAACTAAAGAATAGTCTTTGACAGCTATCAGATACATTCAATTCTTTCCCTTTCAAAGCCATATTGTCAAGAAATCCGGTTAACATGGCAATAAACGACTATGCATGAGAAACGAGAAAATTGAGAGGGAATCTAACCAAGGTCTTCTGAGTGGGAAGCCTTACCCTGTACCATGTAGCAATACACAGGGCTTCTCACTCAGAACACCTCAGTTTGAACCCCTCTCCATTTTTATGCTTATTCGTGGAGAGTTATCCTCTAGATCTGTAACTGAATTTATTGACAATATTACTTCAGAAGGGGAAAGAATTCAGTGAATCAGATAGCTGTCAAGGTTGTGGGAATGTAGAGCAGCTTCACTGATGGTGGAGACGGACGCAAAATGTCACAGGAGTGAATGTTGGTGAACATTCCTATTGAAATAACGAGGCTGGATGGTATAACAGACCACGGTTCGATTCCCTGACCATTTTTCTGTATTCATTTATCTGCTAATCTATATGTATACATTTTTTTTTTACACAGGGTTTGATAAGGTTAAGTTAAGGATCCCTAGCTTCATTGACAAGCTATTTAGAGGTTAAGGATTCCTAACTTTATTGACAAGCTAAGAGCATTTATATTGTTATGAAACATACAAATATTTTTATTGTTATGAAACATACAAATATTTTTATTGTTATGAAACATACAAATATTTTTATTGTTATGAAACATACAAATATTTTTATTGTTATGAAACATACAAGTAGGGAACAGGACGAAGTTGGAGCCATCTGTGGGCCAGCATTTTCATTTGATCAACTGATTTTATCTCGTTGACATCATTATGCTGCACGAATGTGTTCCATACTCGAGTCATCCTGGGTATATATGATCTCAGATGGAGTGATGTTCTGGAGAAGGATACAGCCAGAGTGAAGTTGCTGCTCTCTGCCCGTCTTGCTGTCCTCGAAGTGGATCCAAGTGTGGTACTTTGACAGTATTAGCCTTCTACATAACAGTAAGGCCACCCACATCCCTCCTGTGTTGAAGGCTCTGCTGAAATGATAGATCTATTCAGGATGGGTCCAGGCGAGAAATGAGACGTCTTGCTCTGTTCTCTATTCTGTCAAGCAGTCGGAGATGAGAGGGAGGGGGGGCAGGCAAACCAAGAAAGTGGAGCATACTCAAGGTGTGAGCGTACTTGTGCCTCATACAGAATCTTACAACCCCTACTGTCAAGCAGATGCGAGATACGGCGAAGTGCTGTAAGCTTCCTGGCTGCCTTGTTTGCAAGATTTACATGGTTCTTCATGCTCAGTTTGGAGTCAGATATCACCCCATGGGTGAAATTCTTCCCCAGGTACCAGCACCCTCCCATTCATGCTTACTACTGCACCGGGATTACCATCATGGTGCCTAGAGACCATCATCATTTGCGTTTTTTTCAGGTGCAAATGTTCCTTGTCATCTGTTTCCCCAAGCTGATATAGCTCTTTGCTGGTGATTAATGTAGCTTAGAGCAGCTGACATTTCTTCTCTTGGATAAGTGAATGTCGGTGCATTTGCATGGGATTCTGGGATGAGATGAAGAAGGCCATTGAAGTAGACATTCCATAACAATGGTCCCAGCACGCTTCTTTGTGGAACACTTGCCCCAATAGGATGTCTTGCTGATTCCGTTTCATTGAGAACTACCCTTAGAGATCTACCATGAAGGTAATCACTGAGACGACATAGCGTAGAGCCTGTAATTCCCATTGCTTTCAGTTTTGCTAAGAGGCCATGGTGCCACAACCGGCCGAACCTCCAGCAATGTCCAGTACTACCACACAGCTGACTTTGAATTCGTTGTATAAAAATTCACAATATATCTCTCCAAACTGCCAATATCACAAACTCCTCCTTTGGGGTGTAGACATTGTACTTCCCATTTCCGGGACTCAAGTCCGGTTATATAAAATAACCGATTTTCCTGAATCCCATTATTAAATATTACCCTGCTCACACTCCAACAGATCGTCAGGTCCCAAATACCATTCACTCCTGTCTAACACGCTCACGCACGCTCGCTAGAAGTCCAAACCCCTCGCCCACAACACCTCCTTTACCCCCTCCCTCCAACCTTTTCGAGGACGACCTTTACCCCGCCTTCTTTCCCCTATAGATTTATATGCTCTCCATGTCATTCTACTTTGATCCATTCTCTCTAAATGACCAAACCACCTCAACAACCTCTCTTCATCCCTCCTGACTAATACTTTTATTAACTCCACACCTTCTCATAATTTCCACACCGAATTTTCTGCATAATATTTACACCACATATTGTTCTTAGACAGGACATATCCACTGCCTCCAACCACCTCCTTGCTGCAGCATTCACACCCATATAAGAGTGTTGGTACTATTATACTTCTATACATTCCCTTCTTTGCCTCCATAGATAACATTTTTTGCCTCCATATATACCTCAATTCACCACTTACCTTTTTTCTTTCATCAATTCTATGATTAACCTCATCTTTCATAAATCCATCCGCTGACACTTCAACTCCCAAATATCTGAAAACATTCACTTCTTCCATACTCCTCCTCCCCAATTTGATATTCATATTTTCTTTATCTAAAACATTTGATACTCTCATCACCTTACTCTTTTCTATGATCACTTTCAACTTTCTACCGTTACACACATTCCCAAATTCGTCCACTAACCTTTGCAATTTTTCTTTAGAATCTCCCATAAGCACAGTATCATCAGCAAAAAGTCACTTCCCATTTTGTATTTAGTTCCCCATAATTTAATCCCACCCCTCTCCCGAACACCCTAGCATTTACTTCTTTTTACAGCCCCATCTATAAATATATTAAACAACAATGGTGACATTACACATCCCTGTCTAAGGTCTACTTTTACCGGGAAGTATTCTCCCTCCCTTCTACAAACCCTAACCTGAGCCTCACTATCCTCATAAAAACTCTTTACAGCATTTAGTAACTTGCCACCTATTCCATATACTTGCAACATCTGCCACATTGCTCCCCTATAAACTTCATCATACGCTTTTTCTAAATCCATAAATGCATTAAAAACTTCCCTACCTTTATCTAAATACTGCTCACATATATGCTTCAATGTATACACTTGATCTACACATCCCTACCCACTCTAAAACCTCCTTGCTCATCCGCAATTCTACATTCTGTCTTGCCTCTAATTCTTTCAATAATAACCCTACCGTACACTTTTCTTGGTATACTCAGTAAACTTATTCCTCTCTAATTTTTACAATCTCTTTTGTCCCCCTTCCCGTTATATAAAGGGACTATACACGCTCTCTGCCAATCCCTAGGTACTTTCCCCTCTTTCATACATTTATTAAACAAAAATACCAACCACTCCAACACTATGTACCCCTGTGCTTTTAACATTTCTGTCATGATCCCGCCAGTTCCAGCTGCTTTACCCCCTTTCATTCTACATAATGCCTCACGCACCTCCCCCACACTCACATCCTGTTCTTCTTCACTCCTAAAAGATGATATACCTCCCTGGCCAGTGCATGAAATTACCGCCTCCCTTTCTTCGTCGACATTTAAAAGTTCCTCAAAATATTCTCGCCATCTACCCAAAACCTCCATCTTCCCATCTACTAACTTCCCTTCTCTGTTTTTAACTGATAAATCCATTTGTTCCCTAGGCTTTCTTAACTTGTTTAACTCCAAATTTTTTTCTTATTTTCATTAAAATTCCTTGATAGTACCTCTCCCACTCTATCATCCGCTCTCCTTTTGCACTCTCTCACCACTTTCTTTACCTTTCTTTTACTCTCCATATACTCTACTCTTCTTATAAAACTTCTGCTTTGTAAACACCTCTCATAAGCTACCTTTTTCTCTTTTATCACACCCTTTACTTCATCATTCCACCAATTACTCCTCTTTCCTCCTGCACCCACCCTCCTATAACCACAAACTTCTGCCCCGCATTTTAATACTGCATTTTTAAAACTATTCCAACCCTCTTCAACCCCCCCCACTACTCATACCTGCAACAGCCCATCTTTCTGCCAATATTTGCTTACATTTCACCCGAACTTCCTCCTTTCTAAGTTTATACACTTTCACCTCCCTCTTACTTGTTGTTGCCATTTTCCTCTCATCCCATCTACCTCTTACTCTAACTGTAGCTACAACTAAATAATGATCCGATATATTAGTTGCCCCTCTATAAACGTGTACATCCTGGAGCCTACCCATCAACTTTTTATCCACCAATACATAATCTAACAAAGTACTTTCATTACGTGCTACATCATACCTAGTATATTTATGTATCCTCTTTTTCATAAAATATATATTACTTATTACCAAACCTCTTTCTACACATAGCTCAATTAAAGACTCCCCATTTTCATTTACCCCCGGCACCCCAAATTTACCTACTACTCCCTCCACAACATTTTTTCCCACTTTAGCATTAAAATCCCCAACCACAAGTATTCTAACACTTGGTTCAAAACTCCCCACGCAATTACTCAATATTTCCCAAAATCTCTCTCTCTCTTCTATACTTCTCTCTTCCCTAGGTGCATAAACGCTTACTGTAACCCATTTCTCACATCCAACCTTCATTTTATTCCACATAATCCTTGAATTAATACATTTATAGCCCCTCTTTTCCTGCCATAGCTTATCCTTCAACATTATTGCTACTCCTTCTTTAATTCTAACTCTATTAGAAACCCCTGACATAATCCCATTTATTCCTCTCCACTGAAACTCACCCACCCCCTTCAGCTTTGTTTCACTTAAAGCCAGGACATCCAGCTTCTTCTTATTCATAACATCCACAATCATCTCTTTCTTATCATTCGCACAACATCCACGCACATTCAAACTTCCAACTTTGACAATTTTCTTCTTATTCTTTTTAGTGATTTTGACAGGAAAAGGGGTTACTAGCCCATCGTTCCCGGCATTTTAGTTGACAAAAATCTTTCATCACCTAATCTTTTTGTTATCCTCATAACCTTACTCTTTCCTGTATTCACCTTTAATTTTCTTCTTTTGCACACCCTACCAAATTCATCCACCAATCTCTGCAACTTCTCTTCAGAATCTCCCAAGAGCACAGTGTCATCAGCAAAGAGCAGCTGTGACAACTCCCACTTTGTGTGTGATTCTTTATCTTTTAACTCCACGCCTCTTGCCAAGACCCTCGCATTTACTTCTCTTACAACCCCATCTATAAATATATATATATATATATATAAAAAGTGAATTATATTTTGACAAGAAGAAGGTTGTTTTCGTTGCATATGACTTGGTTGATATGGGAGCAATGTGGCACATGTTTCAAGTGTTTGGAATAGGTGGTAGGTGATTGATTGTTGTTAATAGCTTTTTTGAGGATAGTGAGGCTCAGGTTAGGGTCTGTGGGATAGAGAGAGATTATATTCCAATAAATGTAGGACTTAAACTGGGATGTGTGGTGTCACAATGGTTGTTTAACATATTTATAGATATTTTAGCAGGTGCTCACTTTAGGGGTGACATGTCAAGTGGTGTTGGACACTGATGTCTTCAAATTATGTCCTAGAATCTGTATTGATAAAGCCACTGGATGGCGAAACGTCTACAATAAAGATACCCAGATGTTGCACATGTGTCAGTTTTCATCTTGTCGGTACTGTGCACCATTCCTGTACATTCTTATGTTCTTATGTTCCCCCGAAAATACTGACTGTTGTGTCTATAAGATTCCTTGTCAAATATGTGATAAAGTTTATTACGGTCAAACTGGTAAAAGTCTTGAACTTAGGTTAAAGCAACATAAATATAGCATTAGAAGTGGACAAGATTCTAATGCTCTGTTTATTCATGTGAGAGATTTTAACCATCCAATTGATTTTCAAAAGGTTGAAAGAGTTAAGTCAAGAAAGTCCATAGTCGACAGAAATGTAATAGAATCATGTTTTATAAAAAGTAGCTTTGAAAATGCGTGTTATATGAATATTTCTTTTGGTTTATATAAATTGGATTCATTTATAATTAATAAAATCTGGGAAGAATTTAAGGTACATTAGACAAATTTTTGTGGGATGGCAACGAGGTGTAGTCTGGTCGTTATAATGCCTTCCTGTTAACCTTTTATTTTTATAGTTCCTTGATAATATCAAAAGTCACGATAGAGCTTAGAATTTCACTATTTTGTGATTTTTATTGCACACACACACACACACACACACACACACACACACACACACACACACACACACACACACACACATATATATATATATATATATATATATATATATATATATATATATATATATATATATATATATATATGCAAAACAACCACTCTGAAAGAATAGAGAAATTCCAAGCGCTTTCGTGACTACTCACATTATCAAGGAACTATGAAAGTAATTGTTGTTAAAGATTCGCCGGTATTCTCCCGGCCCGGGCCCTTCCACTTGGTGGCCCGGCACTGGCTCCCTGTCTAGGGAGTGTCTCAGACCTAAGTCTCCCATGGGAGGAGGCACAAGTACCCCCCTCTTCTTGTGAGCTACAAACTCGGGCTCTGGCACCAACCCTGCCCTAGAAGGGCAAGGCATGGTGTCGATCGAGCTAGCGATGTGCTCTCCTGTGTGGAGTGTCGTGTGTTGGTGTTCATTTTCATTCATTCATGTTGATTAGCCGGTACTCCCGGTCCAGGTCCCCTCCAGATGGCGACCCGGCAGCGGCCCCCCAGGTGGGGGGTGACGATCATCTTTCCTCTTTCTTGGCCCTCCGGTTGGAGGGTGTCGTCTTCTTCCATCCCGCGCTGACCTCCCCGAAGAGAAGCGCAGTCCGGCAGAGGCAGCAGTTACAGGGTCGATTGGAGCCACACCCCAGTTTTAGTGGACAGCAAAGTGCTGGGGAAACTTATTTTCATGGTGAATGGTCATGGACAGTCGTGCTAGAGGAGGGTACTGTCTTCAAGGTCCCCATTCTGAAGTATCCTGAATTTCCTCTTTGAGGTGTACTCGACTTCCACATGGTGTTGGGTGTTGGCGGCGAGTAGTCTGGTCATGTCTGCAGTGGTGTATGTAACAGCTTGGTCGTAGGTATACTTGACTGTTCCGTCCTGGAGGCGCTGATGGACCTCTGAAGACAGCATTGTGTTCTTATACTGCTTGGTTGTGTAGAAGTATACACCCTTCAGGTATCGGACTTGTTGTGGTGCAGCAGTGTCAGTGGCACCGTGAGGTGCATCCGCAGTTTCTTGTGTTTTTGCTTTCTTGGCTGGTGGCTGAACTGGTGAAGGCGAGATTTCCGACTGGTCAGTTGCTCTAGCAGTGGATGCAAGCGATAGTGGACTCTCATTGGTGGGGTTTGCCGACGTCTCAGTGCTCTCTGATTGGTCCATCTCTGTGTCTAGTGGAGGTTGTGACAGCGGTTGAGCAACGGTGATGCTGGCAACATTTGCAGTAGATTTTAGGATCTCAGTGGAAGGTGGTGATGCAGGGAATGTGAGGCCAGGCATATTATTTAGTTTGAAAAGTTCATTGATGGTGGTGTTGAAGGAACCAGGCTCAGCTGCATTCTGTACATGAGCATACATAATGCAATAAAGAATCTTGGTGGAGTCGGCAGTAGGTGCTGGCAGGGAAGTGGTGGGAGCAGCTTGCGTGGCATGTAGTATCTTGGTAGTGTCTGCTTGAAGCTTGGCGATAGCAGAAAATGTGGTTGCTTGTGGGTTAGGTTTCTTTTGTTGTTGTTGTTTCTTGAGTATGTCTCTTCTGGTAGGGCACCTGGCAGCAAGAGTATGGTGGTCATTCTTGCAGTTCAAGCATTTAGGTGGTGAAGCAGTAGTGCAATTCTTGAAGTCATGACCCTCACGGCCACAGGTGGAGCAAAACTTCTTGTCCTTGGTAGGACAATCATTTGTGGTGTGTAAGTATGAGTAACAATTATAGCACTGTGAGATATGTTGGAATTTCTCTGCTTCGATGAAGGCTGGGTTGATGTGGAAGTAGTGAATAGCCAGGCCCTCAGCGAGAGCTCTGGCTGCCATGTTGACGTCACTGAAGGTGACCTTCAGCATGGATGAAGCATTGGGTATTTTAGTAATGAAGTCCACCTTGGCCCAAGGGTTCTTTGCTTCGATAGATGACTTGATTTCTTCAGTGGCCTGTACAGTGATAAGGCTGTCGAGTCGCTTGAGGAACACAGTTCTCCTGGCCCTCAGTGCTGGGGAAGTCAAGACAAGAAATCCCTGGTCTCGTAGAGTGGTAGTAGCAGTAGTGGTAAGTAGTTTCTCAGCCTCTGTGTCGTCTGTACAGACGACAACAAAGGCCTCCTTGAGCGATAAAATCGCATTACATTTGACTTGCAGCCTGCCACTAACGACAGCTGCAAGTGCTAGTTTGGACGACTCATTGGTTGTGCCACTCGCTGGTTTGATCTTTACTCTGTTAGAGTAATGCATCGTGAGTAAGCAGTGCTCTGGTGTGTCTTGCTGTATTGACGCTGAAGTGCTATGAAAGAAAAGCATCCAAGGAAGCTATATAAGGGGTCTGGCCAGCACCTCACTATCAGATCCCACAACGGTTAAATACCTGACGCGCGCCGACCCAACTTGGATAGGTCCTTTGCACAACTCACCCACAAACTATTCTACCCAAGAAAATTTAAAAATTATTATTTGTCCAGTGTATTATTAAATTCTTCCCAAATAATATGAATATTTCCTTTGGTTTATATAAATTAGATCCATTTATAATTAATAGAATTTGGGAAGAATTTAATAATACACTGGACAAATAATAATTTTTAAATTTTCTTGGGTAGAATAGTTTGTGGGTGAGTTGTGCAAAGGACCTATCCAAGTTGGGTCGGCGCGCGTCAGGTGTTTAACCGTTGTGGGATCTGATAGTGAGGTGCTGGCCAGACCCCTTATATAGCTTCCTTGGATGCTTTACTTTCATAGTTCCTTGATAATGTGAGTAGTCACAAAAGCGCTTGGAATTTCTCTATTCTTTCAGAGTGGTTGTTTTGCATATTCTGAAATCACCTGTTTACTGTGATCTTATTGCATATATATATATATATATATATATATATATATATATATATATATATATATATATATATATATATATATATATATATATATATATATATATATATGTCGTGCCGAATATGTAAAACTGGTCAATTAGCAAGAACTCATTTAAAATTAAGTTCTTTCTGAAATTTTCTCTTATACGTTTAAAGATATATTTTTTTCATTAATGTTAATGTAAAAATTTTTAATTTTTCACCAAAAGAATCTTAGAAAACTTACCTAACCTTATTATAACAAGAACAATTTATTTTAGCCTAACCCAACTAAATATATTTTAGATTTCTTTACAATAATTTAATACTAAACAAACACAGTGAAATATTTTTTTTTCGTTAGGTTCAGAATGATTTTGGCGAAATTATTGCATACACAAATTTTCACTTGTCCTATATGGCAAGATGAACGTTGCTATTTAAGCCAAGATCGCAAGTTCTGCCTATTCGGCACGACATAAATATATATATATATATATATATATATATATATATATATATATATATATATATATATATATATATATATATATTCTTTATTTGTCTTATGTGGAACAGAAAGAAGCAGCATAGAAGTGTCGGGCTGAATCCATATTTGTGAATTCATTATACAGATATGTTAGTAATATATTGTATAAATATATGCAAAATGTGTATATATCCTTGGAATTTGTTTTGAGTGCTCCAATAACCTTAAAGTGAAATACCTTTTTTTTCTCCGAAGCACAAAATTTGAAAACCAGTGGAATCAACACACATAAGAAAGTTTCACAAGTGCAAGGAAAATCTCAAGAAACATCCAATAAAAACATGAGACATCAGAAGAGAAAAAGTGGTGAAAAAAGTGAAACTGGTAAAATTAGTTTAACAAACTTAGTGAGACGTCAAGTTCAGTCGTCGCTTGTCACAGAAGTGTCGAAAATTAATTTAGTTTTGGAGGATTCGACCTACCGTTTGGGCACAAGGTTAAGCTGTTGACGTGGATTGACAAGCCAGTGTTATTCGGTAAATATTTCCAAACAATTTTTGTTTATAAACAGCTTAAAATCACCTAACAGTTCTGTAAATTTGGACTGGTCACAAACAAAAAGTGTTTTGATCATGCGCATTGCAGTGCAGTAACTTATGTAGCATCACCTGGCACTTTTGTACCATAGTCACTCATAAATTGCTTGAAAGTGAACGTTAGCAGCTGACTTTCTTATAATTTTAAAGTATAAAAGCAATAAGCGAGATATCCCCCAAGCCATCCCATGGACCTTCAAAGAAGAGGTACAAATAGCTTGTCTCGGTAACCTTCTACACAGTAGCTATGAGGACGAGCTGCACGCACTCTGGTCGTCTGGTCCCTCGGTTATTTGTGAAGTAAAATATCACACACACACACACACACACACACACACACACACACACACACACACACACACACACACACACACACACACACACACACACACACACATAACACACACATACATAACACACACATACATAACACACACATACATAACACACATACGTAACACACACACACACACACACACACACACACACACACACACACACACACACACACACACACTCTACCTATCTCTCTCTCTCTCTTCCCTTTCCCATCTTTCCCCTCTAACATCTCTTACCTCTAACACCTCCCCCCCTCTAACATCTCTCCCCCTCTAACATCTGTCCCCTCCCATTATCTCTCCCCTCTCCCTTTCCCCACCTCTCTCCCATACTCCCCTCCCTCCCCCCCTAGCCTCTCTCCCCTCTCGCTCTTCCATCTCCCCCCTCTTTCCCCCTTCTCCCCCTCTTTGCCTTCCCTTTCTCGCTCCCTCCCTCCCTCTCTCTCTCTCTCTCTCTCTCTCTCTCTCTCTCTCTCTTGCTCTCTCTCTTGCTCTCTCTCTCTTGCTCTCTCTCTCTGCTCTCTCTCTCTCTCTTGCTCTCTCTCTCTCTTGCTCTCTCTCTCTCTTCTCTCTCTTGCTCTCTCTCTCTCTTGCTCTCTCTCTCTCTTGCTCTCTCTCTCTCTTGCTCTCTCTCTTGCTCTCTCTCTCTCTTGCTCTCTCTCTCTCTTGCTCTCTCTCTCTTGCTCTCTCTCTCTCTTGCTCTCTCTCTCTCTTGCTCTCTCTCTATCTTGCTCTCTCTCTCTCTTGCTCTCTCTCTCTCTTGCTCTCTCTCTCTCTTGCTCTCTCTCTCTCTTGCTCTCTCTCTCTCTTGCTCTCTCTCTCTCTCTCTCTTGCTCTCTCTCTCTCTTGCTCTCTCCCTCTCTTGCTCTCTCTCTCTCTTGCTCTCTCTCTCTCTTGCTCTCTCTCTCTCTTGCTCTCTCTCTCTCTTGCTCTCTCTCTCTTGCTCTCTCTCTCTCTTGCTCTCTCTCTCTCTTGCTCTCTCTCTCTCTAGCTCTCTCTCTCTCTTGCTCTCTCTCTCTCTCTCTCTCTCTCTCTCTCTCTTGCTCTCTCTCTCTCTTGCTCTCTCTCTTGCTCTCTCTCTCTCTTGCTCTCTCTCGTCCCCATTTTCCCTTCTAACTCTCCCCTCTCCTACTCTTCCCTTCACTCTCTCTCCCCCCTCTACCTTTCCCTTCTCTCTTCTCTCACAAAAAAAAAAAAAAAAAAAAAAAAAAAAAAAATTGTGGGGACTCGCAGGAACCAAGGATCAGATGAGAATGGTTCGGGTAGGGAGGAGTGGATGGAGGAGCAGTGGAAAAGGATGGAACAAGAGTGGGAGAGAAAATTAGGAGAGCTTTCTGAAAAAATGGAGAAAGAGCTCTCTGTGAAATTGGAAAGGAGGTTGGAGAAGGAGACAAAGAATTGGGAGGCACAAGTCGAAACTGCAGTAGCCAAGATAAGGGTCCTAGAAGTTGAGATAAATAGGCTGAAGCGAGTTACAGGGGCAGTGACCAGAGAAGACACAGCATATGAAGCTGCGAGGCCGAACAGGAAGGAAGGAATTATGAATTATGCTAAGGTCACATCAATCTGCCAAGGAGGACCAAGGAGTGAAAGGGAAGATCAGCTGGTTGCAGATGGAGAGGGTGATAGGTCGAATGCTGAGGCACAACCAGGCTATCAAGAGCCACTGGAAAAATCAAGGGAGAAACTGACCACATACAGGCAGGATCCAGAGTCACAGAGGGTGAGGCAATGGGAGGAAGAAAGGGCAAAATCAGTGTTTATCCATGGGCTTCAGGAGAGAGAGGAAAGGACACACACTGAAAGGAAGCAGGAAGAAAGAAAGGAGATTGAGAAAATCATCACGGAAATAGGTGAAGAGATGGACGAGATTGTAAATTTTCAGAGAATAGGGGGGTACTCGAAGGGGAGAAACCGACCAATCAAGCTGATTCTCAGGACGGAAACAGTGCGGAACAGGATCCTCCAAGAGAAACCACGATTGAAATACTCGGAAGAGTACAAGAGGGTGTTCCTAGACAGAGACAGAACAAAATCAGAACGACAGCAGCTGAGGGAGAGGACAAAAAAGCGAAAGGAGCTAGGAAAAGAGACAAGGAGGGAACCAGCAGAGGTCAGTCAGAGCAGGACAGAACAGCAAGGGCAAGCACACACACAACTACTCTCAGAACCATACAACCTATCACACCATCCCAACACACACTACAATCCATACCCACAGCCTCCACCCAACACCGAGCTATAGAATCCCACAGTATGCCACCAGGTCTCCCACCCTCACAGGCCCCCCAAACCACAGTGTTGGAAAGGAAACTGAAGGTATGGTACACAAACGCTGATGGAATAACAAATAAGTGGGAGGAGTGGCACGAAAGAGTCAAAGAAGCATCACCGGACATCATAGCTCTCACAGAAACCAAGCTTACAGGTATGATAACAGATGCCATCTTTCCAACGGGATACCAAATCCTGAGGAAAGACAGAGGGAACAGGGGGGGGGGTGGAGGAGTGGCGTTGCTGATCAAAAATCGCTGGAAATTTGATAAGCTGGAGAGAGGAGATAGCGGAGAAGAAAGTGATTACATAGTGGGAACACTTCACTCTGGAGGTCCCAAGGTGGTAATAGCAGTGATGTATAACCCACCACAGAACAGCAGGAGGCCAAGGCAAGAGTACGACGAGAGCAATAGAGCGATGGTTGACACACTGGCTAGAGTGGCCAGAAGAGCTCATGCATGCAGGGCAAAGCTCCTGATCATGGGTGACTTTAACCACAAGGAGATCGATTGGGAGAACTTGGACCCACATGGGGGCCAAGATACATGGAGGGCTAAGATGATGGAGGTGGTACTGGAGAACTTCATGTACCAACACGTAAGGGACACTACAAGAGAGAGAGGAGAGGATGAACCAGCAAGGCTGGACTTAGTATTCACCTTCAGTAGTGCAGATATCGATGACATCACATATGAAAGACCCCTTGGGGCCAGTGACCATGTGGTTTTAAGCTTCGAATACACAGTAGAGCTACAAGTGGAGGGAGAAGCAGGAAGGCCAGGACGAATGAAGCCAAACTACAAGAAAGGGGACTACACAGGAATGAGGAACTACCTGAACGGGGTTCAGTGGGACAGAGAACTGGCAGGGAAGCCAGTTAATGAGATGATGGAATATGTAGCAACAAAATGCAAGGAGGCTGAGGAGAGGTTTGTACCCAAGGGTAACAGGAGTAATGAAAAAGCCAGGATGAGCCCATGGTTTACCCAAAGGTGCAGGGAGGCAAAAACCAAGTGTGCTAGGGAATGGAAGAAATATAGAAGGCAAAGGACCCAGGAGAATAAGGAGAACAGTCGTAGAGCCAGAAACGAATATGCACAGATAAGAAGGGAGGCCCAAAGACAATATGAAAATGACATAGCAGCGAAAGCCAAATCTGACCCGAAACTGTTGTACAGCCACATCAGGAGGAAAACAACAGTCAAGGAACAGGTAATCAGGCTAAGGAAGGAAGGAGGAGAGACAACAGGAAATGACCGTGAAGTATGTGAAGAACTCAACAAGAGATTCAGAGAAGTGTTCACAGAGGAGACAGAAGGGACTCCAGAAAGACGGAGAGGTGGGGCACACCACCAAGTGCTGGACACAGTGCACACAACCGAGGAAGAAGTGAAGAGGCTTCTGAGTGAGCTAGATACCTCAAAGGCAATGGGGCCAGATAACATCTCCCCATGGGTATTGAGAGAGGGAGCAGAGGCGCTATGTGTACTCCTAACAACAATATTCAATACATCTATCGAAACAGGGAGATTGCCTGAGGCATGGAAGACAGCAAATGTAGTCCCAATCTTTAAAAAAGGAGACAGACATGAAGCATTAAACTACAGACCAGTGTCACTGACATGTATAGTATGCAAAATCATGGAGAAGATTATCAGGAGAAGAGTGGTGGAACACCTAGAAAGGAATGATCTCATCAACAGCAGCCAGCATGGTTTCAGGGACGGGAAATCCTGTGTCACAAACCTACTGGAGTTCTATGACATGGTGACAGCAGTAAGACAAGAGAGAGAGGGGTGGGTGGATTGCATTTTCTTGGACTGCAAGAAGGCGTTTGACACAGTTCCACACAAGAGATTGGTGCAAAAACTGGAGGACCAAGCAGGGATAACAGGGAAGGCACTACAATGGATCAGGGAATACTTGTCAGGAAGACAGCAGCGAGTCATGGTACGTGGCGAGGTGTCAGAGTGGGCACCTGTGACCAGCGGGGTCCCGCAGGGGTCAGTCCTAGGACCAGTGCTGTTTCTGGTATTTGGGAACGACATGACGGAAGGAATAGACTCTGAGGTGTCCCTGTTTGCAGATGACGTGAAGTTGATGAGAAGAATACACTCGATCGAAGACCAGGCAGAACTACAAAGGGATCTGGACAGGCTGCAGACCTGGTCCAGCAATTGGCTCCTGGAGTTCAATCCCACCAAGTGCAAAGTCATGAAGATTGGGGAAGGGCAAAGAAGGCCGCAGACGGAGTACAGTCTAGGGGGTCAGAGACTACAAACCTCACTCAAGGAAAAAGATCTTGGGGT
This sequence comes from Cherax quadricarinatus, assembly GCF_038502225.1. Taxonomy (NCBI): domain Eukaryota; kingdom Metazoa; phylum Arthropoda; class Malacostraca; order Decapoda; family Parastacidae; genus Cherax; species Cherax quadricarinatus. The sequence continues at coordinate 31,490,834 of NC_091298.1, forward strand.
GAGTATAACACCAGGCACATCTCCTGAAGCGCACATCAACCAAATAACTGCTGCAGCATATGGGCGCCTAGCAAACCTCAGAACAGCATTCCGACATCTTAATAAGGAATCGTTCAGGACCCTGTACACCGTATACGTTAGGCCCATATTGGAGTATGCGGCACCAGTTTGGAACCCACACCTAGCCAAGCACGTAAAGAAACTAGAGAAAGTGCAAAGGTTTGCAACAAGACTAGTCCCAGAGCTAAGAGGTATGTCCTACGAGGAGAGGTTAAGGGAAATCAACCTGACGACACTGGAGGACAGGAGAGATAGGGGGGACATGATAACGACATACAAAATACTGAGAGGAATTGACAAGGTGGACAAAGACAGGATGTTCCAGAGATTGGACACAGTAACAAGGGGACACAGTTGGAAGCTGAAGACACAGATGAATCACAGGGATGTTAGGAAGTATTTCTTCAGCCACAGAGTAGTCAGTAAGTGGAATAGTTTGGGAAGCGATGTAGTGGAGGCAGGATCCATACATAGCTTTAAGCAGAGGTATGATAAAGCTCACGGCTCAGGGAGAGTGACCTAGTAGCGATCAGTGAAGAGGCGGGGCCAGGAGCTCGGACTCGACCCCCGCAACCTCAACTAGGTGAGTACAACTAGGTGAGTACACACACACACAGGAATAGACTCTGAAGTGTCCCTGTTCGCAGATGACGTGAAGTTGATGAGAAGAATTAAATCGGACGAGGATGAGGCAGGACTGCAAAGAGACCTGGAGAGGCTGGACATGTGGTCCAGTAACTGGCTTCTCGAATTCAATCCAGCCAAATGCAAAGTCATGAAGATTGGGGAGGGGCAAAGAAGACTGCAGACAGAGTATAGGCTAGGTGGACAAAGACTACAGACCTCACTCAGGGAGAAAGACCTTGGGGTGACCATAACACCGAGCACATCACCGGAGGCACACATCAACCAAATAACCGCTGCAGCATATGGGCGCCTGGCAAACCTGAGAATAGCGTTCCGATACCTTAATAAGGAATCGTTCAAGACACTGTACACTGTGTATGTTAGGCCCATACTGGAGTATGCAGCACCAGTCTGGAACCCACACCTGGTCAAGCACGTCAAGAAGTTAGAGAAAGTACAAAGGTCGTACGAGGGAATGTCGTACGAGGAAAGGTTAAGGGAAATCGGACTGACGACACTGGAGGACAGAAGGGTCAGGGGAGACATGATAACGACATACAAGATACTGCGGGGAATAGACAAGGTGGACAGAGATAGGATGTTCCAGAGAGGGGACACAGGGACAAGGGGTCACAACTGGAAGCTAAAGACTCAGACGAGTCACAGGGACGTTAGGAAGTATTTCTTCAGTCATAGAGTTGTCAGCAAGTGGAATAGCCTAGCAAGTGAAGTAGTGGAGGCAGGAACCATACATAGTTTAAGAAGAGGTATGACAAAGCTCAGGAAGCAGAGAGAGAGAGAGGATCCAGTAGCGATCAGTGAAGAGGCGGGGCCAGGAGCTGAGTCTCGACCCCTGCAACCACAATTAGGTGAGTACAATTAGGTGAGTACACACACACACGCACACACACACACAAGGAGGCAGAGGACAGGTTTGTTCCCAAGGGAAACAGAAATAATGGGAAGAACAGAACGAGTCCTTGGTTCACCCAAAGGTGTAGGGAGGTAAAAACTAGGTGTACTAGAGAATGGAAAAGGTACAGAAGACAGAGAACTCAGGAAAATAAAGAGATTAGCCGAAGAGCCAGAAACGAATATGCACAGATAAGAAGGGAGGCTCAGCGGCAATACGAAAATGACATAGCATCGAAAGTCAAGACTGACCCGAAGCTGTTGTACAGCCGCATCAGGAGGAAAACAACAGTCAAGGACCAGGTAATCAGACTGAGGAAGGGTGATGGGGAATTCACAAGAAACGACCGGGAGGTATGTCAGGAGCCTAACACAAGATTTAAAGAAGTATTTACAGTGGAAACCAGTAGGACTCCAGGAAATCAGAGCAGGGGGGGGGGACCAACAAGTGCTGGATGAGGTACATATAACCGAGGAGGAGGTGAAGAAGCTGCTATGCGAACTTGACACACCAAAAGCGGTGGGACCAGACAACATCTCTCTGTGGGTCCTTAAAGAGGGAGCAGAGATATTGTGTGTACCATTAACAAAGATCTTCAACACATCATTTGAAACTGGGCAACTCCCCGAGGTTTGGAAGATGGCAAATATAGTCCCAATTTTTTAAAAGGGAGACAGACATGAGGCACTAAACTACAGACCTGTATCACTAACGTGTACAGTATGCAAGGTCATGGAGATCATCAGGAGGAGAGTGGTGGAGCACCTGGAAAGAAACAAAGTGTATAATTGACAACCAGCATGGTTTCAGGGAGGGAAAATCCTGTGTCGCAAACCTACTAGAGTTTTATGACAAGGTGACAGAAGTAAGACAAGAGAGAGAGGGGTGGATCGACTGCATTTTTTTGGACTGCAAGAAGGCCTTCGACGCAGTTCCTCACAAGAGGTTACTGCAAAAGCTAGAGGATCAGGCACACAACAGGAAAGGCACTGCAATGGATCAGAGAATACCTGACAGGGAGGCAACAACGAGTCATGGTACGTGACGAGGTGTCAGAGTGGGCGCCTGTGACAAGCGGGGTTCCACAGGGGTCAGTCCTAGGACCTGTGCTGTTCTTGGTATATGTGAATGACATAACGGAAGGGATAGACTCAGAAGTGTCCTTGTTTGCGGACGATGTGAAGTTAATGAGAAGAATCAAATCGGATGAGGATCAGGCAGGACTACAAAGAGACCTGGACAGGCTACAAGCCTGGTCCAGCAACTGGCTCCTTGAGTTTAACCCTGCCAAATGCAAAGTCATGAAGATTGGGGAAGGGCAAAGAAGACCGCAGACACAATATAGTTTAGATGGCCAAAGTCTGCAAATCTCACTCGAGGAAAAAGATCTGGGGGTGAGTATAACACCGAGCATATCTCCTGAGGCGCACATCAATCAGATAACTGCTGCAGCATACGGGCGCCTGGCAAACCTACGGATAGCGTTCCGATACCTCAGTAAGGATTCGTTCAAGACCCATACTAGAGTATGCAGCACCAGTTTGGAATCCTCCCACTGGTCAAGCACGTCAAGAAATTAGATAAAGTGCAAAGATTTGCAACAATAATAGTCCCAGAGCTACGGGGATTGTCCTACGAAGAAAGGTTGAGGGAAATCGGCCTGACGACACTGGAGGCCAGGAGGGTCAGGGGAGACATGATAACGACATAAAATACTGCGCGGAATAGACGAGGTGGACAAAGACGGGATGTTCCAGAGATGGGACACAGACACAAGAGGTCACAATTGGAAGTTGAAGACTCAGATGAATCAAAGGGATGTTAGGAAGTATTTCTTCAGTCATAGAGTAGTCAAGCCGTGGAATAGCCTAGAAAATGAAGTAGTGGAGGCGGGAACCATACATAGTTTTAAGGCGAGGTATGATAAAGCTCATGGAGCAGGGAGAGAGAGGACCTAGTAGCAATCAGTGAAGAGGCGGAGCCAGGAGCTATGAATCGACCCCTGCAACCACAAATAGGTGAGTACAAATAGGTGAGTACACACACATACACATACACAAGAGAAGGAACTAAAACACCTCAGAGGACGCAATGGGAGACACAGTGGGAGGAAGAAAGGGAGAGATCAGTTTTTGTCTATGGGCTCCAGGAAGCCGAAGGGGAAACCTATGATGAAAGAAAACAGGAGAAAAAAGCGATTGAAGGTATCATGAAGGTGATAGACGAGGGTGACATGACCCAGGTGGCAAATTTTCGGAGAATTGGCTGGTTCGCAAGGAGAAGGAAACGGCCTCTCAAAGTAATTTTCGAGGCAGAATCAACTCGAACCATGATCCTGCAGGAGAAAGCATGAGTGAGAGACAAACTGGTGTTCCAGAGTGTGTACCTCGATCGAGACAGAACACAGGAGGAAAGGATGATACTGAAAGAGAGAGTGCAAAAACGAAAGGAGGAATGGGAGGAAATGACAAAGAAAAGCAGAATAACCCAGGCACAGGTGGAAGGGCAAGCACACCCCCAGAAACACCCGCAGAAGGACTCCAACCATGACACCCCCAAGGCAATTGAACCAAATCTATACCAACAATCACACACTGACCCCTCTGTCCCCACCCCCACACCACAAACCCTACCCCTACAGCAACCCCCTATGGGAACTCTGCCCCCACCCCCACTGCAACCCCCCATAGGCCCGTGCCAGGGCTCATGGACCACAGTTTCAGTTTTAGAACAGAAGTTGAAGGTTTGGTACACAAATGCAGATGAATTAACGTGTTGAGAAATGGTTTACCAGCAGAGAGAGAGAGAGTGGACCTAGTAGTGATCAGTGAAGAGGTGGGGGCCAGGAGCTGAGTCTCGACCCCTGCAACCACAATTAGGCGAGTACAATTATGTGGTGAGTACACACACACACACACACACACACACACACACACACACACACACACACACACACACACACACACACACACACACACTCACACAGACACACAGACACACACACACACACACACACACACACACACACACACACACACACACACACACACACACACACACACACACACACACACACACACACACATACACACAGAAATGAATATGCACATGTAAGAAGGAAGGCCCAACGACAATACGAAAATGACATAACAGCGAAAGCCAAATCTGGCCCCGAAGCTGTTATACAGCCACATCAGGAGGAAAACAACAATCAAGGATCAGGTAATCAGGCTAAGGGAGGAAGGAGGAGAGACAACGAGAAACGACTGCAAAGTATGTGAGGAACTCAACATGAGGGTCAAAAAAGTGTTCACAGAGGAGACAGAAGGGACTCCAGGAAGACGGAGTGGTGGGGTACACCACCAAGTGTTGGACACAATACATACAACCGAGGAAGAAGTGAAGAGGCTTCTGTGTGAGCTAGATACCTCTAAGGCGATGGGGCCGGATAACATCTCTCCATGGATCCTGAGAGAGGGAGCAGAGGCGCTATGTGTACCCCTAACAACAATATTCAACACATCTATCGAAACAGGGAGATTACCTCAGGTATGGAAGACAGCAGATGTAGTCCCAATTTTTAAAAAAAGGAGACAGACATGAAGCACTAAACTACAGACCAGTGTCACTGACATGTATATTATGCAAAGACATGGAGAAGATTATCAGGAGAAAATTGGTGGAACACCTAGAAAGGAATGAGCAAACCTACTTGAGAGAATTTTATGACAGGGTGACAGCAGTAAGACAAGAGAGAGAAGGGTGGGTGGATTTCATTTTCTTGGACTATAAGAAGGCGTTTGACACAGTTCCACATTAGAGATTATTGCAAAAACCGGGACCAAGTAGGGATAACAGAAGGCACTACAATGGATCAGAATATATGTATATATATATATATATATATATATATATATATATATATATATATATATATATATATATATATATATATATATATATATATATATATATATATATATATATATATATATATATATATATATATATATATATATATATATATATATATATATATATTTTTATTTTTTTTTATTATTATCACACTGGCCGATTCCCACCAAGGCAGGGTGGCCCGAAAAAGAAAAACTTTCACCATCATTCACTCCATCACTGTCTTGCCAGAAGGGTGCTTTACACTACAGTTTTTAAACTGCAACATTAACACCCCTCCTTCAGAGTATATATATATATATATATATATATATATATATATATATATATATATATACTGCGTAATTTTAATCATGGGGAGCACTAAACCCATAGGATTATACAGATATATACTGTGTAATTTTATTTTCAAATATTAGCATAATGTATGATTTTTCCTGTGTTAAGAGGTTTTCGTAGAAGTTTAAAAATGCTTTAAACTAAATAATGGAAATGAATCATATAATTCAGTGTAATAATTATAACAGAGAGAGGTTGCTGAAGTTGCTGAACTATAATACATTTTCATTTTCCAGTTATTGTATTGAAAAATATTTTCTTCGTTTTTCAAAATGATTTAAAGATTAACACAAACTGTTTTATAGTGTTGCAAAATTTAGTTTCATGTTAAATATAACTGGAAATTCTGCAGTCATTCATTTTATATCTTGACTTTTGATCATGTCTTCATTATATTATCAAACAAGGAGAAAATTTCAGATTTTTTTTTTTTTTTTTTTTTTTGTCAATTTTTAAGTTTCAGAGGTTGTCTGTAATTAGTAATGAATAATGACAGTGACATCTCACAAAAATAAAGTTAATTATTATTTATCCTTACTGGGCTATTTAATGCACAAAGAATAAAAAGGCACAATACGATGACTGTAATACATAAATAACCCGCTTATGACGACGTTTCGGTCCAACTCGGACCATTAACTAGCGGTTCACTACGGAAAATGCTTTTTTTTTTTTTTAATTCACTGGACATAGATTTTCTGTGGAGAGTTGGGGCATTTCTTGGACTCTTCCTATGCTGATCCTTCCCTTCCGAGATAGGTGCCTGTTTCCTGTTCCGGTGCTATGCTGCTGATGTCACACTTTCCGTCTTTGCTCCTCCATTCAGTCTTCTTTGACAAAGTCTGTGACGAAATGCGGAATCCCTGCTGACTATATTTTCTTCTCATTACTAGGCTTACTGTTTTTGGCTTTGTAAACAGATTTTGCTTGTCTCACCAGCAGTTCCCATTTTTTCCCATCTGCTTTCTTCATTTAAATGTATAACAGAATAATTTAGAAAGGACTTAATTTTAAGCGAGTTCTTGCTAACTGGCCAGTTTTAATTATTCGGCACGACACACACACACACACACACACACACACACACACACACACACACACACACACACACACACACACACACACACACATCAGGAGGGACCACAGGTATATCAGATCACTTTTTAGTTGTAGCTACACTGAGAGTAAAAAGTAGATGGGATACAAGGAGAATAGATGGGATACAAGGAGAATGAGAGCATAGACAATGGGGTCGAAGAGGTATGGGGTAGGTTTAAAAATGTAGTGTTAGAGTGTTCAGCAGAAGTTTGTGGTTACAAGAAAGTGGGTGTGGGAGGGAAGAGGAGCTATTGGTGAAATGATGTAAAGAGAGTAGTAAGGGAGAAAAAGTTGGCATATGAGAAGTTTTTACAAAGTAGAAGTGATGCAAGGAGGGAAGAGTATATGGAGAAAAAGAGAGAGGTTAAGAGAGTGCTGAAGCAATGTAAAAAGAGAGCAAATGAGAGAGTGGGTGAGATATTATCAACAAATTTTGTTGAAAATAAGAAAAAGTTTTGGAGTGAGTTTACCAAGTTAAGGAAGCCTAGAGAACAAATGGATTTGTCAGTTAAAAATAGAAGAGGAGAGTTATTAAATGGAGAGTTAGAGGTATTGGGAAGATGGAGGGAATATTTTAAGGAATTGTTAAATGTTGATGAAGATAGGGAAGCTGTGATTTCGTGTATAGGGCAAGGAGGAATAACATCTTGTAGGAGTGAGGAAGAGCCAGTTGTGAGTGTGGGGGAAATTCGTGAGGCAGTAGGTAAAAATGAAAGGGGGTAAAGCAGCTGAGATTGATGGGATAAAGATAGAAATGTTAAAAGCAGGTTGGGATATAGTTTTGGAGTGGTTGGTGCTATTATTTAATAAATGTATGGAAGAGGGATTGGCAGAGAGCATGCATAGTTCCTTTGTATAAAGGCAAAGGGGACAAAAGAGAGCGCAAAAATTATAGGGGAGTAAGTCTGTTGAGTATACCTGGTAAAGTGTATGGTAGAGTTATTATTGAAAGAATTAAGGGTAGGACGGAGAATAGGATAGCAGATGAACAAGGAGGCTTTAGGAAAGGTAGGGGGTGTGTGGACCAGGTGTTTACAGTGAAACATATAAGTGAACAGTATTTAGATAAGGCTAAAGATGTTTTTGTGGCATTTATGGATTTGGAAAAGGCGTATGACAGGGTGGATAGGGGGGCAATGTGGCAGATGTTGCAGATGTATGGTATAGGTGGTAGGTTACTGAAAGCAGTGAAGAGTTTTTACGAGGATAGTGAGGCTCAAGTTAGAGTATGTAGGAAAGAAGATTATTTCCCAGTAAAAGTCGGCCTTAGACAAGGATGTGTGATGTCACCGTGGTTGTTCAATATATTTATAGATGGGGTTGTAAGGGAAGTAAATGCGAGGGTCTTGGCAAGAGGTGTGGAGTTAAAAGATAAAGAATCACACATAAAGTGGGAGTTGTCACAGTTGCTCTTTGCTGATGACACTGTGCTCTTAGGTGATTCTGAAAAGAAGTTGCAGAGGTTGGTGGATGAATTTGGTAGGGTATGTAAAAGAAGAAAATTGATTGTGAATACAGGAAAGAGTAAGGTTATGAGGATAACAAAAAGATTAGGTGATGAAAGATTGGATATCAGATTGGAGGGAGAGTATGGAGGAGGTGAATGTATTCAGATATTTGGGAGTGGACGTGTCAGCGGATGGGTCTGTGAAAGATGAGGTGAATCATAGAATTGATGAGGGGAAAAGGGTGAGCGGTGCACTTAGGAGTCTGTGGAGACAAAGAACTTTGTCCTTGGAAGCAAAGAGGGGAATGTATGAGAGTATAGTTTTACCAACGCTCCTGTATGGGTGTGAAGCATGGGTGATGAATGTTGCAGCGAGGAGAAGGCTGATGTCGTGGAGATGTCGTGTCTGAGGGCAATGTGTGGTGTGAATATAATGCAGAGAATTCGTAGTTTGGAAGTTAGGAGGAGGTGCGGGATTGTCAAAACTGTTGTCCAGAGGGCTGAGGAAGGGTTGTTGAGGTGGGTTCGGACATGTAGAGTGAATGGAGCGAAACAGAATGGCTTCAAGAGTGTATCAGTCTGTAGTGGAAGGAAGGCAGGTTAGGGGTCGGCCTAGGAATGGTTGGAGGGAGGGGGTAAAGGAGGTTTTGTGTGCAAGGGTCTCGGACTTCCAGCGGGCATGCGTGAGCGTGTTTGATAGGAGTGAATGGAGACAAATGGTTTTTAATACTTGATGTGCTGTTGAAGTGTGAGCAAAGTAACATTTATGAGGGGATTCAGGGAAACCGGCAGGCCGGACTTGAGTCCTGAAGATGGGAAGTACAGTGCCTGCACTCTGAAGGAGGGGTGTTAATGTTGCAGTTTAAAAACTGTAGTGTAAAGCACCCTTCTGGCAAGACAGTAATGGAGTGAATGATGGTGAAAGTTTTTCTTTTTCAGGCCACCCTGCCTTGGTGGGAATCGGCCAGTGTGTTAATATAATAAATATAATGATAAACTTTCGTTATTCAGTGGCAATGATGGGTTACTTAAGCTTGATTCATATATAACTGAGGCTGTCGTGCACAATCTGAACCCCGATTTTTATATGACTGCCATGGATTGCCTTATGTGTCAGGGCTTCACGAATTGGAATTAGGGAGGTGGTACTTTCCTAGTGAGGTTTGACCTATGTCTACCTACTCGGCGAGTTTGCCCTAGATCTTTGTTTTCCTTAATTATTATGGAAGTTTCGCAAAGCTAATGTCAGTCACAGCTTTATTCAGAATTTCAATGTTAATTTTGATAGTTAATCAGTAATTTACCTTGACTTATGGGCTGACTTTTCTGAGTTTCCTATAATACCGAACTGACACTAGGCACTCGTTGTGCCTGGGGCACTGAATGTTTTCCAACCACCACCTTTAGTCTTAGCCAGGCGTCTCTCGGAACGAATTTGCCAAGATTACTTACTCATTTCTGTAACTTTACAAACTCTCTGTGATGTGTTGATTGCAACCTGAAAGGCCTAGAGCTATCATTCAGCACCCTCTGTAGTTGTTTTGCATCGTGTATCGCTTGTTCGGGATTCTTGCATATATGTACATATACATTATTCTAATAGCTAAAATTAAAATTCCCTCAATTCTCAAATGAAATTATGAAATAACCTCTACCCATTCTGGAAAGCTAATCTGTTGCTATGAGGAAAATAGATGTTGCCTCCAGGCAGAACAATATTTTAATATCTGTTAAATTGGAGGTTGAACTCAGATATTTACTGGCTAGGTTTGCTACACATGTGAGACCTGTCGTATTTTTTCTCATCCTCTCTTGCGGATTTCTTTCTTTAGGCAATAACGCCATTGGTATACATCTGTGTATTTCTGTTTGAATATTTTTGGTAACATGAATTCCAGTGCATTTATTTTTGAATGTTCTTTTTCTGTGATCCCGAGGCAGACGTCTATGACGTATTGCTGTTGTTCTGAATGCTGGCTACAACATAATATTTGTCAAAATGAAAATCTTCACGTTCTTCAATCATTCTTACATCATTTTGGCTCTCTTCATCAAAGTTGATGCTGCTAGCAAACTAGTTGCTCTCTTTGAATTCTTAAGGTATTGAATACTCTCCTGAGTTTGATTCGGTTCCTCTCAACATTAGCAAGATGTGTTTTACACGAGTCATCCGCTGCACTGACACTGAGGAACTTATTATTATATAGGAGATCTAGAAATATGTTGAATAACATCTTGTAGTCAGTGGTGTAGCTCTAGAACCTAGAGAACCAATAGTATTTTAACCAAACCTTTGGGGATAAAATGTTTCAAACAATATACATGACACAGTATTTCTGACACCAGACTATTTCTTTCACTTAAATGTACAATTGTTTCGTGAAATATTTTCTACATAAAAAAGTAACGTGACACAAAGATTCTATTTACATCTGTAAAATGATGGTAGGTATGTGTTTCCTATGAAATACATTGCAATGACCTGTTTTTTGTTCACACATATAACATTAAGTAAGTGCTATTCCAGTGGGTAGGAACATTCTGAGTGAGCTTGTTTATTGCAGGATAGAGGAAAGTGACTGAAGTGGCTCGCAGTGATATCTTTTATTACTCTCTGCTCCAGAATACAATAATGGAAAACCAGTAGAAGCGTACATAGGTAGAAAGCATGGGAATCTGTGGAATCCAACAATGACACCATTATCCTGTGCTATGAATTTTGTAAGCTGGAATGCTGAATTCATGTATATCTTCTTGAATAATCTCAGTGATGTGCCCTGCTGTGTGGGATCCTGTAAATGGTATTGATCTAATGACAATAGTTTTCTGAACAAAGAATTTGCCGAGTCACACGTGACAGTTTATTCTATATTTACCTCTTTTGTGCTTAGTTATATGTGGTCATAGGGTTCGAGCCCCAACTCCTTGGTCCGTCTCACCGTTTGCCAGATTTCATACCCCCAAGCCACTTGGGTCTTGCCATACCTACAACTAGAACTATGTAAGAGCCTGTCTTTACCACATTTTCGTCTCTGCTCTGCCATCCTGAGGCTAAAGAAGAACTTTCAGACGTCCCTGTGACTCATCTGTGGCTTTAACGTCCAACTATGTCCCCGTGTACCTGTTTCTCGCCTCTCAAATAGACAGTGACATCAGCACAAGTGTGGAGGGTGAGATATGAAGTAGTAACACTGGTAGAACAGTGACATCAACACAGGTAGAGGGTGAGGAGTAAGGTCGTAACAATGGCATATCAGTTACATCAGTAGAAGTGTACACAGTGAGATGCGAGGCGAGGCGAGGCAGTAGCACCTCAGTAGCGAGGCAGTAGTACTAGTGGAAGTGTAATCAGCACAAGTGTGGAGGCTGAGGTGAGAGGTAGTAGTACTAGTGGGGCGGTAATACCAGCAAAAGTGAGGTTAATAGTAGGAGCACTGGTAGAGCAGTGACACTAATACTAGTGTTGACGGTGATGTGTGAGGCAGAAGCACTGACAGAGTAGTAACACCAGTACTAGTGTGGTGCGTGAGGTTAGTATTAGAAGCACTTGTAGTGACATCAACACAGGTGTGGAGGGTGAGGAGTGAGGCAGGAACACTGAAGAGCAGTGACACCAGTACAAGTGAGGAGGGTGAAGTGTGAGGCAGGAGTACTGGTAGTGTAGTGACTCTAGCTAAGCGTGTAGGGTGAGGCGGGAAACACACTCCATGATTCGTCTAGCGCTGACGACTGCACTAATTTATTCGATCCAAAACTTGGTTATGTTTGTTTGACTGTCAGACCGTCCTGCACCTCAGAGACAGAGATCTCTGTCCTCACCTGGATGGTGGAACCTCACACTTAAATCACTGCATTTAAGGACAACCTGAAGAGACGCGTTTTTGATGCAGAGTCTTGAACATAGTTTCATTTCTTCTGGAAGGCTGATATATTTTTAGGATTTTAAATACGTTTGGAAATTTAACTTTTCCGGGTACATAACTACTTCGTTATTTTTGTCCTGTTTAAGACCCTCTTATGTAATATAGATTATGTTATCTGATGGTTATCGTCAAGCAGCGTGGGACGTATCTTAGTTATTTCTACTTTGGTATTCCCAAGGAATACGAAACAGATGGGTAAAATGGGGCTTAAATCACCTCTTTTAAATCCCTCACTCATTATTCTGTAGAGAACGACAGGAGGAGCAGCTTTTTCACTTCCTTTTATTACACTACATGATGCGACCGTCTCCATCATTACTTACTAGAGGTTATCGACCCCTATAAACATCGGCTCTTTCCTAAGTATGAGTTGTATAAAATGCGATGGAGCAAGAATAGGAATGTGTGGGACAGTGCAATAATGCATAAAACACTAAATTATTTATTCCTTGAGGAACATAAATGAGAGTTTATAGGAAGAGAAATATAGTGCAAATGACAGATTCTGAATTTTGAAAATGATGCAGTGTTGAGTTAAGGGATTTTCAATTATAATATTTTGAGAAGTAGATTTTTTTTGGTGAAGTTGGTGGAATAAGTGATGAGATCTCGGAGTTTCTTGGAAGCAAGGTAAGGGAAGGACATTCCTAGCAAAGTTATCGCAAGGAGAAAATGAGAATTTACATGAGTTCAGAACAAAATTTTCATTCGAGGTCTGCTAGTGTGTGTGTACTCATTTGTACTTTCCTATATGTAATTACTGGGGGGTGCAGTTTCAGCTCAGGGGGCTGCCTTCTATCTTGCCACTTCCCACATTTATTCCCTCTTAGCACAGTGGGTCCTTTCATGGCCATGCTCAAAACTATATATATATATATATATATATATATATATATATATATATATATATATATATATATATATATATATATATATCGAGCATGCCAGCCTCCACCACTTCTTCGTCAGGGTCATTCATCTTCCTGATCACACGAGGCTGAATAAATATTTCCTGAAATCCCTATGACTCATTTATATCTTTAACTTCCATTGTTTATTCCTGCCTTCTCTAATAAATATTTTCTTTATAATTATCATGTCTTTCTTGTCGGCTTACCTAATTGTCTTCACTTAACTGTGGTCGTTGTGGTTGAGACAAGGGTCCTGGCTTCATGAACTCTATCTTACTTATTCTTAAAACTATGCATGGATCCCGCCTCTATCACTTCGTTGAGAAGGTTATTCCACGCCCAGACCACTAAAAGGCTTAAAAATTGTTTCCTAAAATCCCTTTGGCTCATCTGTGCTTTGGACTTCCAGCTAAGTCCTTCTGTTCCTGAGACCCGCCTCTCAAATAGGCTCGGCCTGTCCATTCAGTATCTTGTACTTCGTAATTATGTCACCTGTGGTCTTTTGTCCTTTAATGTGGTTAGGTTTAGCTCTTTTAACGTCTCCTCATAGCTCATAGCCCTCAGCTCTAGGAATAAGTTCATTACAAATTATTGCACTTTTTTCAGCTTCATTACGTGTTTTATTAAGTGCGGGTTCCATATTGACACTGTGTACTCTAAGATGGGCCTAACAAATTCCGTTTATAGGGTCATAAAAGCCTTGATTTTGAGGTTCCTAAAAACCGTAGAGGGTATTCGGTTGATGTGTGCTTCTGGTGCAATGCTTGGGACTATGCTCAGCCCTCTCTTTCAGGGAGCTTTGTAGTCTTTCTCCCCCCGAACCTGTACTCTGTTTCCGGTTTTCATAATTTTTCATTTGTTGCGGTTAAGTTTTTAAAATTCACTCGTAGATGAATGGTTCAGAGAACCGACAAGTTGATAAGTTAGACACATGTGCAACACTTGGGTATCTTTAATGAGGAAACGTTTCGCCACACAGTGGCTTCATCAGTCCATACAAAGGAGAATGGTGAAGAACAGGAGGAGTTTAAGGTAATCAGTCCCTCAGTCTCGAGTCAGTCTGTCATTCTTGTAAAGAATACAGCATATGTGCGAAGAAATGGCTTATATACTGTAGGCAGGTGAGGTGCAGCAGTCGTAGGTGGTATCACATTTGACAAATCCAGATGTAGAAATAGGTCGTGCCTAAAGGTTAGGCAAGTGAAGAATTCACTGTATTAAGATCCCATGAGTTTTCAATTTCCAATTGTAACCCATGTTGGTGTGTTCCTTCACTGGAACATCCTGTCTCTGTCCACCTTGTCGATTCCTATCAGTATTTTATATGTCATTATCATATCCCCCCCACATCTCTCCTGTCCTCCAGTGTCGTTAGGTCGACTTTCCTTAACTTCTACTCGTTGGACATGCCCCTTAGCTCTGGGAATAGCCTCGTTGCAAACCATTGCACTTTCTCTAATTTCCTGACGTGCTTGACCAGTTGTGGGTTCCAAACTGGAACTGCATACTCCAATATGGGTCTGACGTACACGGTGTACAGGGTTCAGAACGATTCCTTACTGAGATGCCGGAATACTAATCTTAGGTTCGCTAGTCGCCATATGTTGTAGCAGTTATTTGGCTTATGTGCGCCTCAGATGTGCTCGGTATTATACTCATCCAAAGATCCTTTTCTGTGAGTGAGGTTTGTAGCCTTTGGCCTCCCTAGACTGTACTCTGTCTGCGGTATTCTTTGCCCATTCCCGATATTTATGACTTTGCACTTAGTGGGGTTGAATTCCAGGAGCCAGTTTCTGGACCAGGTCTGCAGCCTGTCCAGTTACCTCTGAAGTACTGCCTTGTCCTCCTCTGATGGAATTCTCATTAACTTCACGACATCTGCAAACAGGGATACTTCCGAGTCTATTCCTTCAGTCATGTTCACATATACTAGAAACAGCACCGGTCCTAGGACTGACCCCTGTGGAACCCCACTCGTCATAGGGGCCCACACTGTCACACCTCATCACGTACCATGACTCGCTGATGCCTTCCCGTCAGGTATTCTCTGATCCATTGCAGTGCCTTCCCTGTTTTATCTGCCTGGTCCTTCAGCTTTTGCACTAATCTCTTGTGTAGAACTGTGTCAAAAGCCTTCTTACTGTCCCAGAAAACGCAAACTACCATCCCCTCTCTCTCTCTTCTCTTACTGCGATTACCTTGTCATAGAACTCTAGTACGTTTGTGACACAGGTTTTCCTGTCTCTGAATCCGTGTGTGTGTGTGTGTGTGTACTCACCTATTTGTACTCACCTATTTGTGGTTGCAAGGGTCGAGTCTTAGCTCCTGGCCCCGCCTCTTCACCGGTTGCTACTGGGCCCTCTCTCTCCCCGCTCCATGAGGTTTATCAAACCTCGTCTTAAAACTGTGTATGGTTCCTGCCTCCACTACGTCATTTTCTAGGCTATTCCACTGCCTTACAACTCTATGACTGAAGAAATACTTCCTAATATCTCTCTGACTCATTTGTGTCTTCAACTTCCAATTGTGGCCTCTTGTTTCTGTGTGTGTGCGTGCGTGTGCGTGTGTGCCTGCGTGCGCACGTATGTGTGTGTGTGTGTACTTACCTAATTGTACTCACTTAATTGTGGTTGCAGGGGTCGAGACTCAGCTCCTGGCACGCCTCTTCACTGATCGCTACTAGGTCCTCTATCTCTCTGCTTCCTGAGCTTTGTCATATCTCGTCTTAAAGCGATGTATGGTTCCTGCCACCACTACATCACTTGCTAGGCTATTCCACTTCCTGACGGCTCTATGACTGAAGAAATACTTCATAACATCCCTGTGACTCGTCTGAGTCTTCAGCTTCCAATTGTGGCCCATTGTTTCTGTGTCCCCTCTCTGGAACATCCTGTCTCTGTCCACCTTATCTATTCCACGCAGTATTTTGTATGTCGTTATCATGTCTTTCCTGACCCTCCTGTCTTTCACTGTCGTCAGTCCGATTTCCCTCAACCTTTCATCGTAGGACATTCCCCTGAGCCCCAGAACTAGCCTTGTTGCAAATCTTTGTACTTTCTCTAGCTTCTTGACGTGCTTTACCAGGTGTGGGTTCCAAACTGGTGCTGCATACTCCAGTATGGGCCTGACGTACACAGTGTACAGTGTCTTAAACGATTCCTTATTAAGGTATCGGAACGCTATTCTCAGGTTTGCCAGGCGCCCATATGCTGCAGCAGTTATCTAGTTAATGTGCGTCTCCGGAGACGTGCTCGATGTTATGGTCACTCCAAGATCTTTCTCCTTGAGTGAGGTTTGCAGTCTTTGTCCACCTAGCCTATACTCTGTCTGTGGTCTTCTTTTCCTTCCCCAATCTTCATGACTTTGCATTTGGCAGGGTTGAATTCAAGGAGCCAGTTGCTGTCCAGCCTGTCCACGTCTCTTTGTAGTCCTGCCTGATCCTCATCTGATTTAAATCTTCTCAATAATTTCACATCATCACTTCAGAGTCTAACCCTTCCATCATGTTATTCACATATAGCAAAAATAGCACTGGTCCTAGGACTGACCCCTGTGAAACCCCGCTCGTCACAGGCGGCCTCTTCACGTACCATGACTCGTTGTTGCCTCCCTGTCTGATCCATTGCAGTTGTACACGCCTGATCCTCCAGCTTCTGCACTAATCTCTTGTGAGGAACTGTGTCGAAGGCCTTCCTGTAGTCCAGGAAAATGCAATCAACCCATCCCTCTCTCTCGTGTCTTCTGTTACCTTGGCATAAAACTCCAGAAGGTTTGTGACACAGGATTTGCCTTTCATGAATCCATGCTGGTTGTCGTTTATAATCTTGTTCCATTTCAGGTGCTCCACCACTCTCCTCCCGATAATCTTCTCCATGACTTTGTATACTATACACATCAGAGACACTGGTCTGTAGTTTAGTGGCTCGTTTCTGTCTCCTTTCTTAAAAATGGGGACTACATTTGCCGTCTTCCATACATCAGGTAGTTGCCCGGTTTCGAGGGATATATTGAAGATTGTGGTTAGTGGCAAGCACAGCGTCTCTGCTCCTTCTCTAAGGACCCACGGGGAGATGTTGTCCTGTCCCATCGCCTTTGAGGTATCAAGGTCACTTAGCAGCTTCTGCACCTGCTCCTTCGTTGTTTGCATGTCATCCAACACTTGTTGGTATATTCCCTGTTGATGTTTCCCTCTGTGCTGACTTCCCAGAGCCCTTCCTGTCTCTACTGTAAATACTTCCGTAATCTCCTGTTGAGCTCCTAGCGTACCTCATCATCGTTTCTTGTGAGTTCCCCACCTTCTTTCCTCAGCCTGATCACCTGGTCTTTGACTGTTGTCTTCCTCTTGATGTGGCTATACACTAGTTTCGAGTCAGACTTAACATAAGAACATAAGAAAGGAGGAACACTGCAGGAGGCCTGTTGGCCCATACTAGGCAGGTCCTTCACAATTCATCCCACTAACAAACATGTGACCAACCCAATTTTCAATGCTACCCAAGAAATAAGCTCTGATGTGCAAGTCCCACTCAAATCCAACCCCTCACACTCATGTACTTATCCAACTTAAATTTGAAACTACCCAAAGTCCTAGCCTCAATAACCCAACTAGGAAGACTGTTCCACTCATCATCTACCCTATTTCTAAACCAATACTTTCCTATGTCCTTTCTAAATCTAAACTTATCTAAATTAAATCCATTACTGCGGGTTCTCTCTTGGAGAGACATCCTCAAGACCTTGTTAATATCCCCTTTATTGTGATGAATGGTTTGAAAAACCGACAAGTTGAAGATTGAGACACTTATGCAGCATATGGGAATCTTTATTCAGGAAACGTTTCGCCACACAGTGGCTTCATCAGTCCAATACAAAGAGGAAGGCTTAAGGAGAGGAGGAGTATGAGGTAATCAGTCCCTCAGCCTGGAGTCGATGTGTTCAGTCCATCAATCTTGTAGAATGCTATATTATTTTCATACTGCCGCTGGGCCTCCCTCCTTACCTGTGCATATTCGTTCCTGGCTCTTCGACTAATCTCCTTATTTTCGTGTGTTCTTTGCCTTCTGTACTTTTTCCATTCTTTAGTGCACTTAGTTTTTGCCTCCTTATACCGTCAGTTAAACCAGGGGCTCATTCTGGTCTTCCCATTATTTCTGTTGCCCTTCGGAATAAACCTTTCCTCTGCTTCCTTGCATTTTGTTGTTACGTATTCCATCATTTCGTTTACTGACTTTCCTACCAGTTCTCTGTCCCACTGAATCTCCTGCAGGAAGTTCCTCAAACTTATGTAGTCCCTCCTTTTATAGTCTGGCTTTTCCCATTCAACTCCTGTTACTCTCTCCACTTGTAACTCTACTATGTATTCAAAGCACACAATCACGTGATCACTAGCTCCTAGGGGGCTTCTCATATGTGATGTCCTCAATGTCTGAACTGCTCAGAGTGAACACAAGGTCCAGTCTTTCTGGTTTATCCTCCTCTCTCTCTCTGGTAGTGTCCTTAACATATTTATGCATGAGGTTTTCCAGTACCACATCCATCGTCTTGGCTCTCCATGTTTCGTGACCCCCGTGTGGCTCCAGGTTTTCCCAATCGATCTCCCTGTGATTGAAATTGCCCATAACCAGCAACTTTGCTCTGCTCGAGTGAGCTCTTCTTGCCACCTCAGCCAGTGTGTCCACCATTGCTCTGTTGCTCTCTTCATATTCATATATTCTTCATATGTGCTTGTGCGTGCGTGCGTGTGTGTGTGTGTGTGTGTGTGTGTGTGTGTGCGCGTGTGCGTGTGCGTGTGCGTGTGTGTGTGTGTGTGTGTGTGTGTGTGTGTGTGTGTGTGTGTGTGTTTTGTGTGTGTGTATTTTTTATGTGTATAAGTGGTGTGTATGTGTGTGTGTATTTGTGTGAGTATTTTTTGTGTGTGCATATGGGTGGTGTGTATACGTGTGAATGTTGATATGTGTTTGTGTGTATCTGTGAGTGTGTGTGAGAGAACGTGAGAGAGTGTTTGTATGTTTGTAGTTCCAGCCTGGGTATCAAACCCAGTGTCTTAACACTAGCTGCTAATATTAAGTCTGCCCGAACATCGAACATGTCATGTTTCTCTACGTATTGGTAATATAACCGCCTGGGTATCAATTTATGTTATAGTGGCTAATAGTAATAAAACCACCCGGGCATTAGACACATATTATATTAGCTATCAGTAATAAAACCGCCTGGGTATCATTACTAGTTTCACTAGTTTGCAGCAATAAAACTACTTTGTATTAAACACATTACACCAGCTAGCAGCAATAAAAAGACTTGGTATTAAACATGTTACACTAGCAATTAGTAATAAAGCCATTTGGTATTAATACACAATTATTACACATTAATACACATAGGAGACAGAATCTTATGACGACATTTAGGTCCGACTTGGACATTTACAAGTCACACTAACACACGACGGTGAGAGAGCCAGTATAGGGAAGGGGAATAGGGATGGGACAGAGGAAGAAAGAAGTGGAGAAGTAGTGATTGAGTTTATGCTGGTAGTAGTAGTAGTAGCAGTACTGGTAGTAGTAAGTAGGGGGAGTTGTGATAGACAGAAAGGGAAGTAAAGCGAGGTAATAGTAGTAGTAGTAGCAGTAGTACTGGCAATAGTAAGTAGGGGAGTTGTGATAGACAGAAAGGGAAGTAAAGCGAGGTAATAGTAGTAGTAGTAGTAGTAGTAGTAGTAGTAGTAGTAGTAGTAACAGTAGTAGTAATTGAGTGGTAGAAGTAGTGGTAGAGGTGGAAGTCGAGTAAGTCTAAGGACAAGAAAAGTAGCACTGCAGGAGAGCTAATGGCCCACAAGAGTGGGACCAAAAATACAGGGGTGGGGAACTGAAGGACAGAACTCACCTATGGAGAAGAAAGGAAGACAAAGAAAATAGGAAAGGAGAAGAGGTAGGGAGAGAAGGAGAAGAAAAGATCAGGTCAAGTCAAGGAAGGCATCTACAGAGACAAAGCCAGGACTAACATTCATATTAGGAAAGTTGTATTTATGAGATGATTCAACAAGACGGCGTCTGTAAAGGCTAGAAGAAAGGTAGATAGGTTTAGCGGAGGACCAGTTAACAGGACGACTGATATCTAACATTACAGAAAAGAGCATTACTGGTGTAGGCAGTTCTAACACTTCTTTTGTGCTCTTTAAGTCTGTCAATAACAGAGCAGCCAGTCTCTCCAAAGTATTGAAGAGGACAAGAGGAGCAGGAAACAGAATAAACTCCAGAGGCATCAGTAACGGGAGGAGAGGTACGAACTAGATTACTGCGAAGGGTGTTAGTATGGCGATAAGTAAGTTTGATGTCGAAAGAATGGAAAGAGATGTTGAGATTAGAAAAACTGGAAATTTAGGGAAGACAGAGAACAGATTTCCCAGGAGTAGAGAGTTTGGGAGAGAAAAAAATCCGTTTAGCACGTGAGAAGGCAGAGTTTATGAAATCAGAAAGGAAGCCGAGACGAGAGAGCTAATTATACTTATACACCTACTTGACCAAAGGAATTGGACCTACCTATTTTGTTTAATCATGAGCAGGTAAGTCTAATTTGCTGTATGATCCCTGATGGTTTACCGCTTCCCTGGGCAAGAACAAGAATACTGTTTCTTTGTCAAAATCGTGCAAGTGTGCAAATAATAAATAATGTCTCAAAAAACTCTACACTCTGCCTAATTTACATTTGTGCTGCAGAAACAAAACAAAAGAAAAAAAAAGATTTAAGCTTACACATTTTCAGTGGGAATCTGAAACAAGCAATATAAATGTAATTTACTTGGCCCACTCTCACTAGTTAGTTGCCAGACATCAAGACTAATTGAAGCACTTTGTCCGTCCTCTTAGTGATTGATGAGTCAGTGAGAGCACTGCTGCGTCATCCTTCCCGATGATGCTCACTTGTGTGTGTGTGTGTGTGTGTGTGTGTGTGTGTGTGTGTATGTGTGTACGTGTGTGTGTATGTATGTGCGTGCGTGTGTACTCACCTAATTGTGATTGCAGGGGTCGAGGCTCAGCTCCTGGCCCCAGCCTCTTCACTGAGTGCTACTTGGTCCTCTCTCTCCCTGCTCCATGCGCTCTATCATACCTCATCTTAAAACAATGTATGGTTTCTGCCTCCATTACCTCACTTGGTAGGCTTTCATTTCCTGACTACTCTATGACTGAAGAAATACTTCCTAACATCCCTTTGACACATCTGGGTCTTCAACTTCCAATTGTGACCCCTTGTTTCTGTGTCCTGTGTGTGTGTGTGTACTCGCTTAGTTGTGCTGTCACCTAGTTGTGGTTGCAGGGGTCGAGTTATAGCTCCTGGCCCCGCCTATTCACTGGTCGCTACTGGGTCACTCTCCCTGAACCATGAGCTTTATCATACCTCTGCTTAAAGCTATGAGTGGATCCTGCCTCCATTACATCGCTTCCCAAACTACTCCACATCCTGACTACTCTGTGACTGAAGAAATACTTCCTGACATCCCTGTGATTCGTCTGTGTCTTCAACTTCCAACTGTGTCCCCTTGTTGCTGTGTCCCATCTCTGGAACATTCTGTCTCTGTCCACCTTGTCAATTCTTTTCAGTATTTTACATGTCGTTATCATGTCTCCCCCATCTCTCCTGTCCTCCAGTGTCGTCAGGTCGATTTCCCTTAACCTCTCCTCGTAGGACATACCCCATACCTCTGGGACTAGTCTTGCTGCAAACCTCTGCACTTTCTCTAGTTTCTTTACGTGCTTGGCTAGATGTGGGTTCCAAACTGGTGCCGCATACTCTAATATGGGCCTAACATACACAGTGTACAGGGTCCTGAATGATTCCTTATTTAGGCGGCAGAATGCTGTTCTTAGGTTTGCTAGGCGCCCGTATGCTGCAGCAGTTATTTGGTTGATGTGCGCCTCAAGAGATGTGCCTGGTATTATACTCATCCCAAGATCTTTTTTCTTGAGTGAGGTTTGTAGTCTCTGACCCCCTAGACTGTACTCCGTCTGCGGTCTTCTTTGCTCTTCCTCAATCTTCATTACTTTGCACTTGGTAGGGTTGAACTCCAGGAGGCAATTGCTGGACCAGGCCTGTAGCCTGTCCAGATCCCTTTGTAGTTCTGCCTGGTCTTCGATCGAGTGAATCCTTCTCATCAACTTCACACCATCTGCAAACAGGGACACTTCGGAGTCTATTCCTTCCGTCATGTCGTTCACAAATTCCAGAAACAGCACCGGTCCTAGGACTGACCCCTGTGGAACCCCACTCGTCTTAGGTGCCCACTCTGACACCTCGCCGGTTACCATCACTCGCTGCTGCCTTCTTGACAGTTATTCTCTGATCCATTGTAGTGCCTTCCCTGTTATCCCTGCCTGGTCCTCCGGTTTTTGCGGTAATCTCTTGTGTGGAACTGTGTGAAACGCCTTCTTACAGTCCAAGAAAATTCAATCTTCCCACCCCTTTCTCTCTCTTCTCATAGAACTCTGGTTGGTTTGTGACAGGATTTCCCGTCCCTGAAACCGTGTTGGCTGTTGTTGATAAGCTCATTTCTTTCTAGGTGTTCCACCGCTCTTCTCCTGATAATCTTCTCCATGACTTTGCATACTATACATGTCAGAGACACTGGTCTGTAGTTTACTGCTTCTTGTCTGTCTCCTTTTTTAAAAATTGGGACTACATTTGCTGTCTGCCATACCTCAGGTAATCTCCCTGTTTCGATAGATATGTTGAATATTGTTGTTAGATGTACACATAGCGCCTCTGCACCCACTCTCAGGACCCATGGAGAGACTTTATCTGGCCCCATCCAGCTCGCTCAGAAGCCTCTTCATTTCTTCCTCTGTTGTATGTATTGTGTCCAACATTTACTGGTGTACCCCACTTCTCTGTCTTTCTGGAGTCCCTTCTGTCTCCTCTGCGAACACTTCTTTGAATTTCATGTCATATTGAGTTCCTCACGTACTTTGCAGTCGTTTCTTGTGATCTCTCCTCCTTCCTTCCTTAGCCTGATTACCTAGTCCTTGACTGTTGTTTTCCTCCTGATGTGGCTGTACAACAACTTTGGGCCAGGTTTGGCTTTCGCTGCTATGTCATTTTCATTTTGTCATTGGGCCTCCCTTCTTACCTGTGCATAGTCATTCCGGGCTCTACAACTGATCTCCTTATTCTCCTGGGTCCTTTGCCTTCTATACTTCTTCCAATCCCTAGCACACTTGGTTTTTTCCTCCCTGCACCTTTGGGTGAACCATGGGCTCATCCTGGCTTTTTCATTATTCCTGTTACCCTTGAGTACAAACCTCTCCTAAGTTTCCTTGCATATTGTTGTCGCATATTCCATCTTCTTGTTTACCGTCTTCCCTGCCAGTTCTCTGTCCCACTGAACTCCGTTCAGGAAGTTCTTTATTCTTGTGTAGTCCCCCTTCTTGTAGTTTGGCTTCATTCTTCCGGCTCTTCCTGTTTACCTCTCCAATTGTAACTCTACTGTGTATTTGAATCTTAAAACCACATGATCGCTGGCCCCAAGGGGTGTTTCATATGTGATGTCTTCAATATCTCCACTACTCAAGGTGAATACTAGGTCCAGTCTTGCTGGTTCATCCTCTCCTCTGTCTTTCTCTCTGGTAGTGTCCCTTACGTGTTGGTACATGAAGTTTCCCAGTACCACCTCCATTATCTTAGCCCTCCACGTTTCTTGGCCCCCATGTGGCTCCAAGTTCTCCCAATCAATTTCCTTGTGGTTGAAGTCACCCATGATCAGTAGCTTTGCCCTTCTCGCATGAGCCCTTCTTGAAATTTCAGCCAGTGTGTCAACTATCGCTCTATTACTCTCATCATACTCTTGTCTTGACCTCCTGCTCCTCTGTGGTCAGTTATACATCACTGCAGTTGCCACCTTGAGACCTCCAGACTGAAACATTCCTATTATGTAATCTATTGCTTCTCCACTGTCTTCTCTCTCCAGCTCATCAAAATCCCATCGGTTTTTGACCAGCACTGCCACTCCTCCACGCCCTCTGTTCCCTCCATCTTTCCTCAGGATCTGATATCCCGTTGGAAAGATGGCATCTGTTATCATACCTGTAAGCTTGGTTTCTATGAGAGTTATGATGTCCGGTGATGCCTTTTTGACTCTTTTGTGCCACTCCTACCACTTATCTGTTTTTCCATCAGCGTTTGTGTACCATACCCTCATTTTCCTCTCTAACACTGTGTTTTGGGGGTCTGTGAAGGTGGGCGACCTGGCAGTGTACTGTGGGATTCTATAGCTGAGGGTTGGGCAGGAGCTATGGGTGTGGGTTGTGGTTTTTTTGGGATAGCATGATTGGTTGTAAGGTTCTGGGGATGGTTCTGTGTGAGCTTGCACTTGTTACTATTCCCTGCTCTGGTTGTTCTCTGCTGATTATGTCCTTGTCTCTTCACCTAGCTCCTTTCGTTTTTGTGTCCTCTCCCGTAGCTGCTGTCATTCTGTTTGTGTTCTGTCTCGGTCTAGGAACACCCTCTTGTATTCTGCCGAGTCCTTCAACCGTCATTTCCCTTGGAGGATTTTGTTCCGCACTGTTTCTGTCCTTCAAATACCCTCCTATTATCTGAAAATTTACAATCTCAGACATGTCCTCTTCACCTACTTCTGTGATGATCTCACTCTCCTTTCTGCCTGCCATCTTTCAGTGTGTATCCTTCCCTCGTTCTCCTGAAGCCCATGAATAAACACTGACTTCGCCCTCTCCTCCTCCCATTGCCTTTCACGCTGTAACTCTGATTTCTGTCTGTTCATGGCCATTTTCTCCCTTGTTTTTTCATGTAGCTCTTGGTGGCATGTTCGTGTCACTGCATTTGACCTATCCCCCTCTCCACCTGTGCCCAGCTGTTCTACCCCTTCACTCCTTTGCCCTGCATGGTAGACTGATATGGCCTTAGGATAAGTTATATCTCCTTCTTTCCCGTTGGGCTTCCCAGCTTCATATGCTGTGTCTTCTCTGGTCAGTACCCCTGTAACTTGCTTCAGCCTGTTTACCTCATCTTCTAGGTCCCTCATCCTGGCTACTGCAGTTTCGACTTGAGACTCCCATTCCTTCTTCTCCTCCAACCTCTTTCCCAAATTCAAAGAAAGCTCTGTCTCCATTTTTGTAGAAAGTTCTCCTAGTTTTCTCTCCTACTCTTGTTCCATCCTTTTGCAATGCTCTTCCATCCACTCCTCCCTACCAGAACCATTCTACCCTGATCCCTGGGTCCTTCGAGTTCCCCTCTGACCCACCATTTTTTTTTTCAGGGGAGAAGCTAGAGGTAGAGGGGAAAGAGAGAGTTGGGGAGAGAGAGAGAGAGAGAGAGAGAGAGAGAGAGAGAGAGAGAGAGAGAGACAGACAGACAGACAGACAGACAGACAGACAGACAGACAGAGGCAGAGACAGAGAGACAGAGAGAAAGGGAGTGGCAGAGGAGACAGAGAGATAGAAAAAGAGAGGGAGAGAGAAGGGAGAGGTAGAGGAGAAAGTGAGAGATGGATAAAGAGAGAGAGAGAAGGGAGTGGTTAAGGATTATTATTATTATAATAAAAAGAAGTGCTAAACCACAAGGGCTATACAGAGAGGTGAAGGAGAAAGAGAGAGATGGTGTGTGTGTGTGTGTGTGTGTGTGTGTGTGTGTGTGTGTGTGTGTACTCACCTAATTGTGGTTGCAGGGATCGAGACTCAGCTCCTGGCACGCCTCTTCACTGATCGCTACTAGGTCCTCTCCCTCTCTGCTTCCTGAGCTTTGTCATACCTCTTCTTAAAGCTATGTATGGTTCCTGCCTCCACTACTTCACTTGCTAGGCTATTCCACTTCTTGACGACTCTGTGACTGAAGAAATATTTCCTAACATCCCTGTGACTCGTCTGAGTCTTCAACTTCCAATTGTGACCCCTTGTTTCTGTGTCCCCTCTCTGGAATATCCTGTCTCCGTCTACCTTATCTATTCCATACATTATTGTGTATGTCGTTATCATGTCTCCCCAGACCCTCCTGTCCTCCAGTGTCGTCAGTCCGATTTCCCTCATCCTTTCTTCGTAGGACATTCCCCTGAGCTCCGGAACTAGCCTTGTTGCAACCTTTTGTAATTTCTATAATTTCGTGACGTGCTTGACCAGGTGTGGATTCCATGCTGGTGCTGCATGTTCCAGTATGGGCCTGACATACACAGTGTACAGTGTCTTGAATGATTCCTTACTAAGGTATCGGAATGCTGTTCTCAGGTTTGCCAGGCGCCCATATGCTGCATCTGGTTGATGTGTGCCTCCAGAGACGTGCTCGGTGTTATGGTCACCCCAAGATCTTTCTCCTTGAAAGAGGTTTGCAGTCTTTGTCCACCTAGCCTATACTCTGTCTGCGGTCTTCTTTGCCCTTCCCCAATCTTTATGACTTTGCATTTGGCAGGTCCTAGGGCTGACACCTGTGGGACCCCGCTTGTCACAGGCACCCACTGTGATACCATATCACGTACCATAACTCGCTGTTGCCTCCCTGTCCGGTATTCTGTGATCCATTGCAGTGCCCTTTCTGTTATATGCGCCTGATCCTTCAGCTTCTGCACTAATCTCTTGTGAAGAACTGTCTGGAAGGCCTTCCTGCAGTCCAGGAAATTGCAATCCACCCATCCCTCTCTCTTGTGTCTTACTTCTGTTACCTTGTCATAAAACTCCAGGTTTGTGACACAGGATTTGCCTTCCATGAATCCGTGCTGCTTGTCGTTAATAATCTGGTTCTGCTCCAGGTGCTCCACCACTCTCCTCCTGATAATCTTCTCCATGACTTTGCATACTATGCACGTCAGAGACACTGGTCTCTAGTTTAGTGCCTCGTTTCTGTCTCCTTTCTTAAAAATGGGGACTACATTTGCCGTCTTCCATACCTCAGGTAGTTGCCCAGTTTCAAGGGATGCTTTGAAGATTGTGGTTAGTGGCACGCACAGCATTCTGCTCCTTCTGTAAGGACCCACGGGAGATGTGGTCCGGTCCCATCACGTTTGAGGTATCAAGGTCACTTAGCAGCTTCTGCACCTGCTCCTCCGTTGTTTGTATGTCATCCAACACTTGTTGGTATATTCCCTGTTGATGTTCCCCTCTGTACTGTCTTCCCAGTGCCCTTCCTGTCTCTAATGTGTGTATGTGTGTGTGTGTTTGTGTGTGTTTGAGTTTTTTGTGAGTATGAGTCCTTATTACCCACGTATGTACTACATATTTACCCAGTCACTTGGTTCCCACTGTGCACTGTCTTGTGTGCTTAAAATTACGTTCAGTTCTGTAGTCACAAGCCCTCACCTACTGTATGTGTACTCACCTATTTGTGGTTGCAGGGGTCGAGTCTTAGCTCCTGGCCCCGAGTGTGTATGCATGTGTGTGCCTATGTGAGTATCTGCGTGTCCATGCTAGCTACCCTTCAACTGCCTTACTCTCCTACACATCTGTAAATGCTATTAAATTCTTGTAACTGCTGTTGACCCTATGCAACCCAAATAGATGAATATTACGTGCAGCTGGCAATGAAGTGGTGCTGAAGTGGATCACGATGCCGGTCCCTGCAGAGAGTGTCGTACTGTCCTTATTCAACTTTCTTTCCAATCACTTTGCTCCTATGATAAGTTGCAATAATCTTATTTATATGTATACATATTCTTCACCCGCCCTCAAGTGTTTACACTTTGCTGGTAACTTCACTTGTTTCCTTATTTATGACACACAGCCGTGTGTCAGTAAACACTTCAGGGAGGCCTACTGCCACCTTCACTGCTTTTATTTTTTATTACTTTCGTCCTTTTGTTTGTTTGTTAACCTGTCGCACTGGCTATATGTTCCTGTGTGTTTGGTGAGTATGTGCGTACTCACCTATGTGTGTGTGTGGTGTGTATGTGTGTGTGTGTGTGTGTGTACTCACCTATTTGTGGTTGTAGGGGTCGATTCATAGCTCCTGTAGCCGCTTCTTCACTGATTGCTACTAGGTCCTCTCTCCCTGCTCCATGAGCTTCATCAGACCTAGTCTTAAAACTATGTATGGTTCCTGCCTCCACTACGTAACTGACGAAATACTTTCCTAACATCCCTTTGACTCATAGGAGTCTTCAACTTGCAATTGTGACCCTTTGTTTCTGCGTCCCATCTCTGGAACATCCTGTATTGTCCACTTTGTCAATTCCTCGCATTATTTTATATGCCGTTATCATGTCTCCCCTGACCCTCCTGTCCTCCAGTGTCGTCAGGCCGATTTCCCTTAACCTTTCTTCATAGGATAATCTCTATAGCTCTGGAACTATTCTTGTTGAAAACCTTTGCACTTTCTCTAATTTCTTGATGTGCATGACCAGGTGTGGATTCCAAACTGGTGCTGCATGCTCCAATATGGGCCTGTTGTATATGGTGTACAGGGTCTTTAACGATTCCTTACTGAAGTATCGGAATGCTATTCTTAGGTTTGCCAGACGCCCGTATGCTGCAGCAGTTATCTGAATGATGTGCGCCTCAGGAGATGTGCTCGGTATTATACTCACCCCAAGATCTTTTTTCTTGAGTGATGTTTGCAGTCTTTGGCTACCTAGGCTTGTAGCCTGTCCAGGTCTCTTTGTAGTCCTGCCTGATCCTCGACCAATTTAATTCTCCTCATTAACTTAACGTCATCTGCAGGCAGGGACACCTCTGAGTCTATCCCTTCCGTTATGTCATTCACATATACGAAAAACAGGAGAGTGGTGGAGCATTTAGAAAGACACAGGTTTATAAACGACAACTAGCACGGTTTCAGGGACAGAAAATCTTGTGTCACAAACCTACTAGAGTTTTATGACAAGGTAACCGAAGTAAAACAGAGGGGGGTGGATAGACTGCATTTTCTTGAACTGCAAGAAGGCCTTCGACACAGTTCCTAACAAGAAGTTAATGCAAAAGCTAGAGGATTGGGCACACATAACTGGAAAGGCACTGCAATTGATCATAGAATATCTGACAGGGAGGCAACAACGAGTCATGGTACGTGACGAGGTGTCAGTGTAGGCGCCTGTGACGAGGTCGTCACAGGCGCCTACACTGACACCTCGTCACATACCATGACTCGCTGTCTTCCTGATAGGTATTCCCTGATCCATTGCAGTTCCTTCCCTGTTATCCCTGCCAGGTCCTACAACTTTTCACTAATCTCTTGTGAGGAACTGTGTCAAGTGCCTTCTTACAGTCCAAGAAAATGCAGTCTACCCACTCCTCTCTCTCTTACTGCTGTCACCCTGTCATAGAACTCCAGTTGGTGTGTAACACAGAAATTCCCCTCCTTGCAACCATGTTGGCCGTCGTTGATAAGCTCATTCCTGTTTAGGTGCTCCACCACTCTTCTGATGATCTTCTCCATGACTTTGCATGCTATACATGTCAGTGGTCTGTAGTTTAATGCTTCGTGTCTGTCTGCTTTTTTAAAAATCGGGACTACATTTGCTGTGTGTGTGTGTGTGTGTGTGTGTACTCACCTAGTTGAGGTTGCAGGGGTCGAGTCCGAGCTCCTGGCCCCGCCTCTTCACTGGTGTGTGTATGTGTGTGTGTGTGGTTGCAGGGGCTGATTCCCAATTCATGGCCTCGCCTCTCAGCTGGTCACCAATGGGTTTTTCCTGTCCTGGCTGCCTGAACCCTCTTCTTAAGACTATGTATAGATCCCGCCTCTACTTACGTTGCTATGTAGGTCTTTCCACGTCCTGACACTTTAAGGCTAAAGAAGCATTTTCCTATATCCCTGTGACTCGTCTACTTTTTTTTACTTTTCTTACAGACTTTCCCTTTTCTCCCTGTCATTCACTGTCAGTATTGTGAACGGCATAATAATTACATCCCTGGCTCTAATGTCCTCTAATGATTAAGGTTCAGAGCCGTTGCCTCTCCACATGGCTTATTCCTCTTAGCTCTGGGACTAGTTTCGATTCAAACCTTTTCAGTTTTCCAGCGTCTTGGCAATCTTTATCAAATACGGGCTCTATACTGGTCCTGCTTAGATTAGCCTGACAAATGTCGTATATAGTGTCGTGAAGGACCTTTGTTGAGCTTCCTGTGAACTGTCTTTAAATAAATTTACCAGTCTTGTGTGTGCTGCTGTGACTGTTCTATTGATGTGCGGCTTTGTGATATCCTCGAGGTCCTCAGGTGTCAGAGGGGCTGTATCTTATGTCTCCTAAGCTTGTACTTCATTCTCGGTCGTCTTTACCCTTTCCCAATTATCACAACTTTGCATTTGATGGGAACATGGATTAAATTTTAGTATCCACCTGCCAGATCATATCAACAGTTTGTTCAGATACATTTTGTGTCTTCCGTTTCTGTTTTAACACGGTTTAACAATGTTAGGGTAATGATTCCTAACTTTATTTACAAGCTAAGAACTGTTACCTACATCAGCTCATTTAAAAGCCTTTTTATTGTTATGAGACACACAAGTAGGGAACAGAATGAAGTTGGAACCATCTTTGAGCCAGCAATTTCATTTGATCAACTGAATTTATTTCGTGGATATCATTATGCTGTACGAACATATTCCAGACTCGAGTCATCCTGGGAATAGATGTTAAGTGATGAATAGTTCACCTATGGCAAACTCCGCCGCCCACCTCCTGGAGAAAATTTTCTCCACACGAGTCGTCCTGGGAATAGATGATCTCAGATGTAGCGATGTTCTCGAGAAGGATACAGTTAGTGTGAAATTGCTACTTGCTGCCTGTCTCATTGTGGAGAAGATCAATGCTTGCTGTCCTCAGAGTGGAGTCAAGTGTGGTACTCTGACAATATTGGCCTTGCACATAACAGTGAGGCCACCCACATCCCTTCGGTGTTGAAGGCTCTGCTGAAATGACAGATCTATCCAGGCTGGGTCTAGGCAAGAGATGAGGTGTCTTGCTCTGTTCTCTACTCTGTCAAGAAGTCACAGATGAGAGGTGGGGAGGGACAGGTAATCCAAGAAAGTGGAGCATACTCAAGGTATGAGTACAGAATCTTGCAACCTCTACTCTCGAACAGATATGAGTTACGTGGATGTGCTGTAAACTTCTTGGCCGTCTTATTTGCAAGATTTACAATTTGGTTCTTCATGGTCATATTGGGGCCAGATTTCACCTGAAGATATTAACTTTGTCCCCAGGTACCAACACTCTTCCATTCATACTTACTACTGCACCGGCATTACCATCATGGTGTCTAGAGACCATCATCATTTGTGTTTTCTCAGGAGCAAATGTTACCTGTCATCGGTTTCCCCAGACTGATATAGCCCTTGGTTGGTGATGTAGCTTAGCGCAGCTGATTTTCCTCTCTTGGATAAGTAAATGTCACAGTGCAGTCATCTGCATATGCATGGGATTCTGGGATGAGATGAAGGCCATTGAAGTAGACATTACATAACAATGGCCCAAGCATGCTTCCTCGTGGAACACTTGCCTCAATAGAATGTCTTGCTGACTCTGTCCCATTGATAATTACACTTAGAGATCTTCCTGCAGTTGCCATTGCTTGCAGTTTTTCCAAGAGTTCCTGGTGCCATACTTGATCAAAAGCACCAACAATGACCATTGCTACAACACAGCTAACTTTGGAAGCGACTAATGACTGGTACCACTTAGTGGAGAGGTTTAACAACAAAAGCAGATTAGCCGCCGAGTAACCTTTTCTGAAGCCATATTGAAGGTCGAAATACTGTCATTGGCCGTGAGATTATTGTCTCAAGAATTTTGCCAGTGATTGACAGAAGTGACACTGGTCTGTAGTTATTGATTTCCGCTCTGCTCTTCTTTTTGTGAACGGGGACTACATTTGCCTCTTTCCACATAGAAGGCCATTTACACTCTACTAGGTAGTGCAGATAGATGCGAGTTAGATGTGCTGTTAGCTGGTCTGCACAATGGCTCAGCAATCTTGAGCTCAGTTTGTCTGGGCCCACAGCTTTTTCTAGGTTCAGTGATTTAAGAAGATATATCTCTTCTTGCTTTGACACAGTTCTTGCAGCTAGCCAAGGGGGGTTCCTTGCTGAATCAGGAACTTGAATCATAGCAGCAAATAGGTCAGCTTTCTTCTGAATACTAAAGGAGGTGGTCCCATCCTATCGGTTTAGAGATGGAATAAGTTCATCAGGCAAATAACCTTGTCTGTCCTTGACCAAGGACCACCAGGTTTTGGAACCTACTCTACCTGATGCCAGCTTTTTTTGTGTGTTTCCTCCTCTCTCTATTTTTCTTATTAGTTTTGCATCATCTGCGAACAGGGAAACCTATGAGTATTCCTTTTGTCATATCATTTATGTGAAAAAAAAAATCTCAGTACTGACCCCTTTGGAACCTCATTCGTCACTTTTGCAGGTTCCGACACCTAGTTTCGGACAATAATCCGTTGTTTCCTTCTTGCTACGTATTCCTTGTTTCGAATGACAATTTCCAACAG
This sequence comes from Cherax quadricarinatus, assembly GCF_038502225.1. Classification (NCBI taxonomy): domain Eukaryota; kingdom Metazoa; phylum Arthropoda; class Malacostraca; order Decapoda; family Parastacidae; genus Cherax; species Cherax quadricarinatus. The sequence goes on from NC_091298.1 coordinate 31,523,491, forward strand.
CATACTCCATAATTTAATTTGCTGTCTTTCCATCTTCCTCACTTTCCCGTGGGACTCCACTTGATAATTGCCTTATGCCTGCATTGTCTCTGCTTTTGAAGTCAGGTTTGACCCTTTCGTTATGTGATGTGTGTCTTTCCACGTTCACTTCCACAAGGCATGCACGGTCGCTAACACCGAGAGGCCTCTCACACTCAATGTTCTCTACTTCAGAATCACTAATGATGAATACAAAGCTAGTCTCACTGATTCATCATCTCTTTTTTCTCTAATTGTGTCCCTGACATGTTGGCTCATAAAGTTTTCCACTGGGAACTCCAACAACTTAGGTGTCCGTGTTTCCAGTCTTCTGTGTGGCTCTAGATTCTTATACATCGTCCACGAGTGCTCCTCTAGCTACTTCTGCTAATGTATCCACCTTCGCCCTGTTACTGTCATCATATTCCTGTCTTGGTCTCCTGTTGTTTACTTGTGAGTTGCATGTCATTAATATCGCCGCCTTGCAATGTTCTGTTGTCATTTGGCCCCCTCTCCTCTCCATTTATTCCAATCATCATACGTCCTTTCTCAGTATTTGATATCCTTCTTGGAAGATTGCTTTTGTAATCACCTCTGTGAACTTTGTCTCCATAACTTCTGCGGTGTCTGGGGATGTATCCTGTATCTGATCTACCCATTAATCATTATCATTAATTATTCCACCTCCCTTTGTTTACCACATTTTCGGTTTCTTTCTGTTATCGTGATCTACTTTATGGGTTCCTGTTTTCCTTATAATTGCCCACGTATCAGGGGAGCAGTTGAGGGAATAAAAGTTGTGGGAGGGGGGTTGGATTTTACACTGGAAGGGGGCGAAACCATGGATGTGGATGAGGGATGATGCCTGATGTTGTGGAGCAAAGGAAAGGGAAGGGGTGGGTCATGAGGAATGCGGATAGTAGTGGGGTAAAATGGGATAGAGAATGGTTTATTTTGAATTATTGCCTGGGTCAGAGCTTAGTGTTCCCTGTGAAGTTGATCTTGAACAGGAGCTGAGCTTGGTATTCTGTAAGATGCAGTGAATCTGCAACTGTCATTGTTTTTCCTGGCTCTCCGCTCTGTCTTCGACTGCTTCCTGTTCTCTCCCTCAGCTGTCCCCTCTCTTGTCCTCTTCTGTCCAAATTTAGATACCAATATCTGCCCATCTCACTCAACAATAGTTTCAATTTCAATATCAGTTCTCTTGCCATGTTTGACTAGTTTTATTTGGTCCCTCAGCAAGGAATAGAAAGAAATATGTGGAGAAAAACAAGAAACACAGCAATAAAGACGGAAAAACACAACAAAAACATCAGCAAACATAACATGAATCCCAGCAAGAAACAAAACACAAGATGCATAACACACAACAAGAAACACATGAAAAACACGAGAAACACAGCATTATACCCATCATGGGACTCGGCAAGAGACAATGCAAAAACAGAAGAAGCACATCAAGAAATACTGCAAAAAAGAACACAAGAAACAAGGCAAGAAACAAAGTAAAAAACATATAAAGAAACAGCGTGAAACAGGGGAAGAAAGAAAACCAAAACAATGAAGAAAACATAGCAAGAAACAAAACACGAACATTGAAAAAATATTGCAAGAAGGGCAGCAGCTAATAAGGTATAGAAACAGTCAGCAACGTCATTAAACACGAGTATTAACGTGAGAAACACAGCCGTAAACAAGGCAAAAGAAACAGAGAAAGACCAGGTTAGTAACACTCAGGAAAGACACCAAGAAACACGTTAATTAACGTAAGAGAATTTAGACCTAAATACACACCTTACCCACAATTGGGAGGGAAAAAAACTTGGCGAACCTAAGCGTCGTCTAAAGTTTCCTCTCTCACTTGTGTTAGTTGAGAATTGTTCCTACCACTGTATTGTGACTTGTATTCTTAATAAAGTTAAATGAAAAATAAGATTCCCTGTTATTTGCCTCAAACCCCTCGCGGTATTTCCACTGAGCCAACATTCTTCCTAATTTGCATATGCAGATTCATTAAGAACTCACGGAGGAGAATGAGATGTATTTGTGTCTGGAGTGTTGGCTTCTCGGAAATTTGGTGGCCTTTGAAATACGATTTATGAATAATTTCTGAAATTAAAATCTTAATATAGATTGACGCAGTACAGGAAATGCAGTCATGATTTGGTTTAGATGAAGTTTACGTACATTAGGAACACAGTCATTTTTGGAACTGGACGACTAGCCGAGGATTCGAACCCGTGTTGTTTTAGTCCACCTCATGTTGAACGTCGTGAATCTTTACTCACCATGAGGCGGGCTAAAACAACACGGGTTCGAATCCTTAGCTAGTCACAGCGTTGTTATTGAATAAATACCACATGTGTGGATGCGTGTGGGGGTGTGGGTATGGGTATGGATGTGGGTGTGTGTATGTGTATGTGGGTGTAGGTGTGGGTGAGAGTGTGCGTGTGGGCGTGTGTGTGTGAGTGTGGGTGTACTCACCTAGTTGTACTCACCTACTTGAGGTTTCGGGGGTCGAGTTCGAGCTCCTGGCCCCGCCTCTTCACTGATCGCTACTAAGTCACTCTCCCTGAGCCGTGAGCTTTATCATACCTCTGCTTAAAGCTATGTATGGATCCTGCCTCCACTACATCGCTTCCCAAACTATTCCACTTACTGACTACTCTGTGGCTGAAGAAATACTTCCTAACATCCCTGTGATTCATCTGTGTCTTCAGCTTCCAACTGTGTCCCCTTGTTACTGTGTCCAATCTCTGGAACATCCTGTCTTTGTCCACCTTGTCAATTCCTCTCAGTATTTTGTATGTCGTTATCATGTCTCCCCTATCTCTCCTGTCCTCCAGGGTCGTCAGGTTGATTTCCCTTAACCTCTCCTCGTAGGACATACCTCTTAGCTCTGGGACTAGTTTTGTTGCAAACCTTTGCACTTTCTCTAGTTTCTTCACTTGCTTGGCTAGGTGTGGGTTCCAAACTGGTGCCGCATACTCCAATATGGGCCTAACGTACACGGTGTACAGGGTCCTGAATGATTCCTTATTAAGATGTCGGAATGCTGTTCTGAGGTTTGCTAGGCGCCCATATGCTGCAGCAGTTATTTGGTTGATGTGTGCTTCAGTAGATGTGCCTGGTGTTATACTCACCCCAAGATCTTTTTCCTTGAGTGAGGTTTGTAGTCTCTGACCCCCTAGACTGTACTCCGTCTGCGGCCTTCTTTGCCCTTCCCCAATCTTCATGACTTTGCACTTGGTGGGATTGAACTCCAGGAGCCAATTGCTGGACCAGGTCTGCAGCCTGTCCAGATCCCTTTGTAGTTCTGCCTGGTCTTCGATCGAGTGAATTCTTCTCATCAACTTCACGTCATCTGCAAACAGGGACACCTCAGAGTCTATTCCTTCCGTCATGTCGTTCACAAATACCAGAAACAGCACTGGTCCTAGGACTGACCCCTGCGGGACCCCGCTGGTCACAGGTGCCCACTCTGACACCTCGCCACGTACCATGACTCGCTGCTGTCTTCCTGACAAGTATTCCCTGATCCATTGTAGTGCCTTCCCTGTTATCCCTGCTTGGTCCTCCAGTTTTTGCACCAATCTCTTGTGTGGAACTGTGTCAAACGCCTTCTTGCAGTCCAAGAAAATGCAATCCACCCACCCCTCTCTCTCTTGTCTTACTGCTGTCACCATGTCATAGAACTCCAGTAGGTTTGTGACACAGGATTTCCCGTCCCTGAAACCATGTTGGCTGCTGTTGATGAGATCGTTCCTTTCTAGGTGTTCCACCACTCTTCTCCTGATAATCTTCTCCATGATTTTGCATACTATACATGTCAGTGACACTGGTCTGTAGTTTAATGCTTCATGTCTGTCTCCTTTTTTAAAGATTGGGACTACATTAACTGTCTTCCATGCCTCAGGCAATCTCCCTGTTTCGATAGATGTATTGAATATTGTTGTTAGGGGTACACATAGCGCCTCTGCTCCCTCTCTCAATACCCATGGGGAGATGTTATCTGGCCCCATTGCCTTTGAGGTATCTAGCTCACTCAGAAGCCTCTTCACTTCTTCCTCGGTTGTGTGCACTGTGTCCAGCACTTGGTGGTGTGCCCCACCTCTCCGTCTTTCTGGAGTCCATTCTGTCTCCTCTGTGAACACTTCTTTGAATCTCTTGTTGAGTTCTTCACATACTTCACGGTCATTTCTTGTTGTCTCTCCTCCTTCCTTCCTTAGCCTGATTACCTGGTCCTTGACTGTTGTTTTCCTCCTGATGTGGCTGTACAACAGTTTCGGGTCAGATTTGGCTTTCGCTGCTATGTCATTTTCATATTGTCTTTGGGCCTCCCTTCTTATCTGTGCATATTCGTTTCTGGCTCTACGACTGTTCTCCTTATTCTCCTGGGTCCTTTGCCTTCTATATTTCTTCCATTCCCTAGCACACTTGGTTTTTGCCTCTTTGCACCTTTGGGTAAACCATGGGCTCATCCTGGCTTTTTCATTATTCCTGTTACCCTTGGGTACAAACCTCTCCTCAGCCTCCTTGCATTTTGTTGCTACATATTCCACCATCTCATTAACTGGCTTTCCTGCCAGTTCTCTGTCCCACTGAACCCCGTTCAGGTAGTTCCTCATTCCTGTGTAGTCCCCTTTCTTGTAGTTTGGCTTCATTCGTCCTGGCCTTCCTGCCTCTCCCTCCACTTGTAGCTCTACTGTGTATTCGAAGCTTAAAACCACATGGTCACTGGCCCCAAGGGGTCTTTCATATGTGATGTCCTCGATATCTGCACTACTCAAGGTGAATACTAAGTCCAGCCTTGCTGGTTCATCCTCTCCTCTCTCTCTTGTAGTGTCCCTTACGTGTTGGCACATGAAGTTTTCCAGTACCACCTCCATCATCTTAGCCCTCCATGTATCTTGGCCCCCATGTGGGTCCAAGTTCTCCCAATCGATCTCCTTGTGGCTAAAGTCACCCATGATCAGGAGCTTTGCCCTGCATGCATGAGCTCTTCTGGCCACTCTAGCCAGTGTGTCAACCATCGCTCTATTGCTCTCGTTGTACTCTTGCCTTGGCCTCCTGCTGTTCTGTGGTGGGTTATACATCACTGCTATTACCACCTTGGGACCTCCAGAGTGAAGTGTTCCCGCTATGTAATCACTTTCTTCTCCGCTGTCTCCTCTCTCCAGCTCATCAAAATTCCAGCGATTTTTGATCAGCAACGCCACTCCTCCACCCCCCCTGTTCCCTCTGTCTTTCCTCAGGATTTGGTATCCCGTTGGAAAGATGGCATCTGTTATCATATCTGTAAGCTTGGTTTCTGTGAGAGCTATGATGTCCGGTGATGCTTCTTTGACTCTTTCATGCCACTCCTCCCACTTATTTGTTATTCCATCAGCGTTTGTGTACCATACCTTCAGTTTCCTTTCCAACACTGTGGTTTGGGGGGCCTGTGAGGGTGGGAGACCTGGTGGGATTCTATAGCTCGGTGTTGGGTGGAGGCTGTGGGTATGGATTGTAGTGTGTGTTGGGATGGTGTGATAGGTTGTATGGTTCTGAGAATAGTTGTGTGTGTGCTTGCCCTTGCTGTTCTGTTCTGCTCTGACTGACCTCTGCTGGTTCCATCCTTGTCTCTTTTCCTAGCTCCTTTCGCTTTTTTGTCCTCTCCCTCAGCTGCTGTCGTTCTGATTTTGTTCTGTCTCTGTCTAGGAACACCCTCTTGTACTTTTCCGAGTATTTCAATCGTGGTTTCTCTTGGAGGATCCTGTTCCGCACTGTTTCCGTCCTGAGAATCAGCTTGATTGGTCGGTTTCTCCCCTTCAAGTACCCCCCTATTCTCTGAAAATTTACAATCTCGTCCATCTCTTCACCTATTTCCGTGATGATTTTCTCAATCTCCTTTCTTTCTTCCTGCTGCCTTTCAGTGTGTGTCCTTTCCTCTCTCTCCTGAAGCCCATGGATAAACACTGATTTTGCCCTTTCTTCCTCCCATTGCCTCACCCTCTGTGACTCTGGATCCTGCCTGTATGTGGTCAGTTTCTCCCTTGATTCTTCCAGTGGCTTTTGATAGCCTGGTTGTGCCTCAGCATTCGACCTATCACCCTCTCCATCTGCAACCAGCTGTTCTTCCCTTTCACTCCTTGGTCCTCCTTGGCAGGCTGATATGACCTTAGCATAATTCATAATTCCTTCCTTCCTGTTCGGCCTTGCAGCTTAATATGCTGTGTCTTCTCTGGTCACTGCCCCTGTAACTCGCTTCAGCCTATTTATCTCAACTTCTAGGACCCTTATCTTGGCTACTGCAGTTTCGACTTGTGCCTCCCAATTCTTTGTCTCCTTCTCCAACCTCTTTTCCAATTTCACAGAGAGCTCTTTCTCCATTTTTTCAGAAAGCTCTCCTAATTTTCTCTCCCACTCTTGTTCCATCCTTTTCCACTGCTCCTCCATCCACTCCTCCCTACCAGAACCATTCTCATCTGATCCTTGGTTCCTGCGAGTCCCCACCATTTTTTTTTTTTTTTTTTTTTTGTGAGAGAAGAGAGAAGGGAAAGGTAGGAGAGAGAGAGGGGAAGAGTGAGAAGGGAAAGGGGGAGAGAGAGTGTGAGAGGGGGAAAGAGAGAGAAGGGAAGGGAAGGAGAGGGGGAGAGTGAGAAGGGAAAAATGGAGAAGAGATGGAGAGAGAGAGCGAGAGAGAGAGAGAGAGAGAGAGAGAGAGAGAGAGAGAGAGAGAGAGAGAGAGAGAGAGAGGGAAGGTAGAGAGAGGGAGATAGTGAGAAGGAAAAAGGGGAAGAGAGTGAGAGAGAGAGGGGGAGAGAGAGTGAAGGGAAGAGTAGGAGAGGGGGAGAGTTAGAAGGGAAAATGGGGAAGAGAGAGAGCAAGAGAGAGAGAGAGCAAGAGAGAGAGAGAGAGAGAGAGAGAGAGAGAGAGAGAGAGAGAGAGAGAGAGAGAGTATGTGTGTGGGTGTGTGTGGGAGTGTGTGTGTGTGTGTGGGTGTGTACTCACCTAATGGTGGTTTCTCCTGGTGTCGCCTCTTCACTGGTCGCTACTAGGTCACTCTCTCCCTGCTCCATGAGCTTTATGATGCCTCTTCTTAAGGCATGTGTGGATTCTGCCTCCACTACATCATTTTTCAGATTATTCCACTTCCTGACAGCACTATTAGTAACAAAATACTCCCTCACATCTCTGTGACTCATCTGAGACTTTAACTTCCAATTGTTGCTGTGTCCCATCTCTGGAACATCCTGTCTCTGTCCGCCTTGTTGATTCCTCTCAGTATTTTATATGTCGTTATCATATCCCCCCACATCTCTCCTGTCCTCCAGTGTCTTCAGCCTCTCCTCGTGAACAATGCCCCTTAACTCTAGGATTTGTCTCGTTGCAAATCTTTGCGCTTTCTCTAATTTTCTGACATGCTTGGCCAGGTGTGGGGTTCCAAACTAGTGCTGCATATTCCAATATGAGCCTTGTGTACACGGTGTACAGAGTCCTGAATGATTCCTTACTGATATGTCGGAATGCTATTCTTATGTTTGCTAGGCGCCCATATGCTGCAGCAGTTATTTGAGTGATGTGCACCTCAGGAGATATGTTCGGTATTATACTTACCCCAAGATCATTTTCATTGAGTTAGGTCTTTGGCCTCCTACAATATACTCTGTCTGCAGTCTTCTTTCCCCTTCCTCAGTCTTCATAACTTTGCACTTGGTGGGGTTGAATTCCAGGAGCCAGTTTCCCGACCAGGCTTGCAGGCCGTCCAAATTCCTTTGTAGTCCTGTCTGGTCCTCCTCCGATTGAATTCTCTTCATTAACTTCACATCGTCAGCAAACAGGGACACTTCTGAATCTGTTCCTTCCGTCTTGTCATTCACATATACCAGAAACAGCAACGGTCCTAGGATTGACCCCTGTGGAATCTCGCTCACAGGCGCCCACTTACACCTCGTCACGTACCATGATTCGCTGTTGCGTTCGCATCAGGTACTGTCTGATCCATTGCAGTGCCTTCTCTCTTATACCTGCCTGGTTGTTACGGTTCAAATCTTAATCTTTAGCCAGGTTAGTGCACTCCGTAACAACACACTTCATAGAATGAAAGGATATGTTTCCAAACTTAGAAATGTAAGGCACAAATAATAGTTACTCAGTCTTTTCAAGTTTCTTTTTATTTAAAAGCTTAAATACTTTAGATATTCATAAATATCTATTAAATATCACTGTCAGAAACTTTCTTTCACACAAGAAAACTCTTAAATAGAAAGTACATGTCAATATGGTCATTACACTTGACAATGATCAGAGGAATATTATCGCTTCCTCAATAGTAACATTACTTGTGTGTAAGTACATATATTGAGAATTAACACTTTTTCTGAGTAACTCCCTGGCATAAGGAATATATCATAAAGTTCTAAGCTTGACACTGGTCGTCACATCGTAACCTGAAGATAACTGTATATCATTGTCAGCAGACTTCACAATAAACCACAAGCTGGATCAGGAGTTTCTATAACCCAATTCTCTATCCAAGTGAGAATAAGGCGGAGTACTAGGAGGGTAGCTCAGTCAATGCACACTTAGTCAGCAGAGAGAGAGTGAACTGCCATATACAGTAAATTCCTTCATGACATCAACTCGTCAAAAGGGGGAGAGGGTAGAGCGGTGCAAACTACCCACCAATGGAGATACCTTGTTATAAACCTTAGCCAGGAGTACCTATCTAACACATTACTCAAGATATATATATATACATCATACCCGGGTATATTCCTAAATCAGATAATATTATAAACTAGTGGAATCTTTAATTTAGCTAATATTAAAGAAACCCAGAGTATAATATTAAGTGGATAATACATATAAATTAATCACATTATGACCTTGGTCATAACACCCCCCCCCCCTTTCGGGGACTAAACTTCGCCGTAAAAGAGGACTTCAAAAACAGAATATAAGCCAGAATACAAGTCATTCCTCTGACAAAGACCCTGATGACAAATGTTGCTTCTCCAACAAGAAAATTAAAAGTCTGGTGTCTCCAAACCACGTATGTGTAGACACCACATAACCAGAGCTTCTGATGGAGGTGTTTCTCATAAAGAGGCCTTAAGTGACCATTGGTAGCAGGAGAAGTCAGGGTAAGACAACAGGAGACTGCCACCACAGAAATAAGTTCTGGATACCATATGGTGGCTTACGTGACAGGTCTCCTCAGTGGTTACAAGAATCAGATAACTGTAAGTAAACAAATAGCATTAAGAAAATGCATTAAACAAATACATACCTATGAAAGTGCACTACAAATCCTCTTTTATAAATTCAAATTTAATTACATGTCTTAAGGACGGGACAGAGTGTCAGCAATAACATTATCAGTTCCTCTAATATGGTTAATGCTTATAGAAAAAGGTTGTATCCTAAGGGACCATCTTTGTATTCTAGCCTTCTTAGCCTTCATGGTGTTTAAAAAGGTTAAGGGATTATGATCTGTTTTTACTCTAATTTTATGAGGGGTAGTCCCGAGATAGACTTCAAAGTGTTCCAAGGCTAAGACCAATGCTAGTGCCTCCTTTTCAACGGTTGCATAACTTAATTGATGGGGTTTCAATTTTGCAGAAAAATAACAGACTGGGTGTAAAAGATCAGAAGAGGAGGAAGGTTGTAGAAGGACAGCACCGACTGCATACTCGCTGGCATCCACTTGTAAAGTAAAGGGAACGTCAAACACCGGACTCTGTAGAACTGGAGAGGAACCAAGTAGACGTTTTAGACGAGTAAAGGCTAACTCACTTGTAGTCGTCCATTTAAAAGGAACTTTAGAACTTGTAAGTTCAAACAGCGGTGCTGCCACTTGCGAAAAATTAGGGCAAAACCGGCGGTAGTAACCGGCCATCCCTAGAAACCTCTGTATACCTTTCTTGTCCTGTGGAGCAGGAAAATCCACAATAGCATGAATCTTTGCATTAACGGGGGCAACCGTGCCTTGCCCTATATTAAATCCCAGATATTTTATCCGGGCCTGACCAAACTCACACTTGGCAAGGTTGACGGTAAAATGGTGTTCATCTAGCCTTTTCAAGAGAGCTTCCAGCCGAATCAGGTGTTGAGGCCAGTCGTCGCTGAATACTACTAGATCATCTAGGTAGGCTTCCGTTCCTTCCAAGTCGTACGTTAGCCGATTCATAAGCCTCTGGAAGGTCGAGGCAGCGTTGCAGAGCCCGAAGGGCATCACCCTGTAGTTGAACAGGCCTCCAGGCATGGTGAAAGAAGAAATCTCCTGCGCTCGAGGCGATAAAGGCACTTGATAATAACCACGCAGGAGGTCCAAACGACTGACATACTTAGCACTGGCAACGCTGTCTATTAGGTCGTCAACCCTGGGAAGGGGGAATCCGTCAGGTACTGTTAGGGAATTTACTTTCCGATAGTCGGTACACATTCTAAATGAACCGTCCGACTTGGGTACAAGGACACACGGTGAAGCCCAAGGGCTTTTGCTATGTTCAATCAAACCATGATCGAACAAGAAACTTATTTCCTCCCGCAACGCTTTATTCTTTAGTGGGCTGACTCTATATGGAGCTTGTTTAATCGGAGCAGCTCCTTGCACGTCAACATCGTGGATCCCCATGGTGCACTGTCTGGGGATATCTCCAAAGAGACTTCCATAAGTGGAAATCAAGTCTCTGATTTCACTTGATCTTTCCTTTTCTAAGTTACCGAGATACTCATCTAAGGTTTCCATTATTTCCGAGTTCTTCAGTCTTATCTCTACTCCACGCGAACAATCTTCTTTACTCGAGTCACCTTCCGGTGACCTCACCGCAGCCACAGGAACAAGTCCCTCGTAGTATTTCTTTAGCTGATTTATATGGTAAGTTCGGGTCGACTTTCTTCTTCCTGGTGTTCTTACCACGTAATTTACCTTACTCAGCTTCTTAATCACCTCCATTGGACCCTCATACTTGGGTTGCAAGGTATGGCCTGGCACCGGCTTTAAAGCTAAAACTTTGTCTCCCACATTTAATGAACGCTCAACAGCAGTCTTGTCATAATGTTGTTTCATACGGTTTTGAGCTTGTCGGAGGTTGTCAGCGGCCAATTGCTGAGTAAAAGCCAAGTGTTTTTGCATTGCCGAGGGGGATAAACATAAAGAAGGCTCCATTTTCCCAGACCATACGTCCTTTAACATTACTAACGGTCCTCGGACCGCATGACCATAAATGAGTTCAAAAGGACTAAATCCTAAACTCTCCTGTTCGCTCTCTCTTAAGGCAAGGAGGAGGAAAGGAATACCTTCATCCCAGTCCGTTGAGAACTGCTCACAGTATGCCCTCATCATGATCTTCAGGGTTTGGTGAAACCTCTCTATGACACCCTGGGTTTGGGGTCTATATGCTGTTGAAACAATGGGTTTAACTCCAACCCTGGACATAGCTTCACGGAAAATTTTTGATGTGAAATTCGTCCCCCTGTCAGATTGAATCTCCTTAGGGAATCCAAACTGTGCGAAGAATCTAAATAGGACTCTCACAATAGCCTTGGCACTAATCTTGCGAAGGGGCACAGCCTCTGGATACCGAGTAGTCGTATCCATTATCGTAAGAAGATATTGATTGCCAAGCCTAGTTTTTGGGAGAGGTCCCACACAGTCTATTACGAGCCGAGAGAAGGGTTCGCCTTCTACGGCAATAGGCAAGAGGGGTGCAGGAGGAGGTTTATGCGCAGGCTTCCCAATGAGCTGGCAAATAGCACAGTTTCTCAAGTACTCAGTCACAGTATCCTTCATCTTGGGCCAGAAGAAATATCGGGCTAATTTTCCTAAAGTCTTTCTTATACCCAAGTGTCCGCCCATGGGGCTAGAATGTGCCACTTCCAATGCTAACTCCCGAAACCGGACAGGTAAAACCAAAAGCTGTTTTGGCTTGAGACATGAATTAGCTGAAGTCGACGGAAATTTCTTCATCAGGATACCGTCAGAGAAATAAAAACATTCTTCCTTACCCTCAGCTTCCATCTCAGTAAGCGCTTGATCCCTTGCCCGTTTCAACGACGGGTCTTCAAGCTGTTCTTTTACTAAATTTTCACGATTAAAATCGCTACTCCGTAATGGGGCAAAATCTACCACTTGGGATTTTGGAGGCTGATTTTCGACTTCTTGTTGATCACTGGCACTGAACAGAGCATCCAAACCCCAATCTGAGGGTTCATCAGGAGTAGGCAGTGGTTCCAAATTCTTAGCCATAGCTCTGGTTATGGCTGTAAGAGGGAATAGACGAGGACCTTCCTTACACCCTTCAATGGCATAATTCTCTCCAGAGAACTTCTCTATAACATAAGGTTCTTGGCAAATTCCTCCTCTTCCTAAATCATTTCCCACCAATAGATCTACACTCTTAATGGGAAAATCAGTTTCAGAAAGGCCTACAACAGCTTCACCTTGATATGAATCGACGTTCACATATACCTTATGAAGGGGTACTCTTGTGATAGTGCCACCGTAACCTTCTAGCAAAACATCCAGGTTAATATAAGTGTCATCATTTAGAGGAAGTACTCCTTTTCTCAGTAAGGTCAGGTAGCTTCCCGTATCCCGATAGGATACTATGTCCACCATTTGGTCCTCTGTAACACCAGCCTTACCCTTAAAGAAGTAAGGCAACATGGCTTCCGAAACTTTGTCTGCGAACAACTCAGAGGGAATTAGGCACTTTGATTTTGAGGAAGACGTCATCTGTACAGGTAATGTTTCAGAACCTGACCGCCTACGGTCTCGATTTAATTGGAAACATGAGCGCCTCCAATGTCCTGGTTTCTGACAATAAGAGCAAGTTGGGCCTCTTCTTGATGCATTTCCCTCGTAAGATGGTTTTCCTTTACCATTACTGTGGACGACATTCGAGTAGGCTTTTGCTGAATGAGGAGGAGAGGTCTGCTGATCCATTTTCCTAGGAGAGAAAGACTGACTCTTAGGAGAACATAACCTGGCTTTCTCTCTAGACCCTTTTTCCTTGGTCAATTGAGAGGTTATCTCAAAGTGATCAGCTAGAGAAGCAGAGGCCAACACATCTGCAGTCTGGTGTTCGATAACAAAGGAGCGTACATCGCCCGTCAGAGAGTTCTGAAATTCTTCTTGCAAGATCAACTGCATCAGACGCTCCATAGTATCACACTCAGATGACCTCAACCATCGCTCTAGAGCCACCTTCTTTTGCCGGGCAAATTCAACCCAGGTTTGGCCGGGCAGTCTTCGTAGAGAGCGGAAGGTGCGCTGATAACTTACAGGAAGTAAGTCATACTCCTTTAAAATGATCTTCTTAACTGCCTCGTAATCTGCATACTTATCATACGGGAGAGCTGCAGTACATGATTGAGCCTTACCCTTAAGTGTGGTGTGAAGTAAGGTAGCCCAATGTTCACGAGGCCATCTCATCCCTCGTGCCTGATTCTCAAATGTGTCGAAGTAAGTGTCCAAGTCTGTTTCACAAAATCTGGGCACTAATGAGGCAGCCCTGTGCAGGTCAAAGGTCAAGGCTTGAGTAGCAGGCGACTTACTCTTTTCTTCTTTTTGCCTCTCGAATCTGATGTTTTCCCTCTCGAACTCCTCTTTATACAGCAGGCGCTGGGATTCCAGTTGCTCTGTTTGCAACTTTATAAGATGTTCCAGACGTTGAAAGTGTTCGAGTGTGAGAGGAGTCAAAGGTACTGGAGGAGTGGGAGGAGAGAGTCCCTCTAGGCGAAGCTTGGGACGAGCTCCACCTCCGGTCGCCCCCACATGACCAGGGCTAGCTAATGGGCTCTCATTACACGAATCAGGCGGTACGTTGTCCCGAGACATAGCCTCTGCTCCCAAAGTGAGGCCTTCGAATGAAGCCACCAAATGAGCTACTCCAAGGGACAAAGATTCCTCCGAGGGTGTCTTGTCATGCGAGTCCAACCTCGGGACAGTGTCAGATGGCTGAGAAAATAGTATGTTCTGTATTATAGAACGGACAGTACTCGCTATATAACGATTGTTATATGAAACTCCTAAATATCTAGCAACTTGCCAGCATTGTTGCAGTGGTAAAGTCTTCAGCGTATCTGGAGTCAGGTTCTTCACCAACTGTGATATGTCACGATCCATGGTCAAGAAGTTCAAAGATCCCGGACGGGCCCCCACTTGTTACGGTTCAAATCTTAATCTTTAGCCAGGTTAGTGCACTCCGTAACAACACACTTCATAGAATGAAAGGATATGTTTCCAAACTTAGAAATGTAAGGCACAAATAATAGTTACTCAGTCTTTTCAAGTTTCTTTTTATTTAAAAGCTTAAATACTTTAGATATTCATAAATATCTATTAAATATCACTGTCAGAAACTTTCTTTCACACAAGAAAACTCTTAAATAGAAAGTACATGTCAATATGGTCATTACACTTGACAATGATCAGAGGAATATTATCGCTTCCTCAATAGTAACATTACTTGTGTGTAAGTACATATATTGAGAATTAACACTTTTTCTGAGTAACTCCCTGGCATAAGGAATATATCATAAAGTTCTAAGCTTGACACTGGTCGTCACATCGTAACCTGAAGATAACTGTATATCATTGTCAGCAGACTTCACAATAAACCACAAGCTGGATCAGGAGTTTCTATAACCCAATTCTCTATCCAAGTGAGAATAAGGCGGAGTACTAGGAGGGTAGCTCAGTCAATGCACACTTAGTCAGCAGAGAGAGTGAACTGCCATATACAGTAAATTCCTTCATGACATCAACTCGTCAAAAGGGGGAGAGGGTAGAGCGGTGCAAACTACCCACCAATGGAGATACCTTGTTATAAACCTTAGCCAGGAGTACCTATCTAACACATTACTCAAGATATATATATATACATCATACCCGGGTATATTCCTAAATCAGATAATATTATAAACTAGTGGAATCTTTAATTTAGCTAATATTAAAGAAACCCAGAGTATAATATTAAGTGGATAATACATATAAATTAATCACATTATGACCTTGGTCATAACACTGGTCCTCCAGCTATTGCACTAATCTCTTGTGTGGAACTGTGTCAAAAGCAGTGTGTGTGTGGTCTCACCTATTTGTACTCACCTATTTGTGGTTGCAGGGGTCGAGTCTTAGCTCCTGGTCCCGCCTCTTCACCGGTTGCTACTGAGCCCTCTCTCTCCCCGCTCCATGAGCTTTATCAAACCTCGTCTTAAAACTGTGTATGGTTCCTGCCTCCACTACGTCATTTTCTAGGCTATTCCACTGCCTGACAGCTCTGTGACTGAAGAAATACTTCCTAATATCTCTCTGACTCATTTGTGTCTTCAGCTTCCAATTGTGGCCTCTTGTTTCTGTGTCCCCTCCCTGGAACATCCTGTCTTTGTCCACCTTGTCTGTTCCACGCAGTCATTATCATGTCTCCCCTGACCCTCCTGTCCTCCAGTGTCGTCAGGCCGATTTCCCTTAATCTTTCTTCATAGGACATTCCCCTTAGCTCTGGAACTAACCTTGTGGCAAACCTTTGTACTTTCTCTAGTTTCTTGACGTGCTTTATCAAGTGCGGGTTCCAAACAGGTGCTGCATACTCCAGTATGGGCCTGACATACACGGTGTACAGTGTCTTGAACGATTCCTTACTAAGGTATCGGAATGCTGTTCTCAGGTTTGCCAGGCGCCCATATGCTGCAGCAGTTATCTGATTGATGTGTGCTTCCGGAGACATGCTCGGTGTTATACTCACCCCAAGATCTTTCTCCTTGAGTGAGGTTTGCAGTCTTTGGCCACCTAGCCTATACTCTGTCTGTGGTCTTCTGTGCCCCTCCCCCATCTTCATGACTTTGCATTTGGCAGGATTAAATTCGAGAAGCCATTTGCTGGACCAGGTGTCCAGTCTGTCCAGGTCTCTTTGAAGTCCTGCCTGGTCCTCATCAGATTTAATTCTCCTCATTAACTTCACATCATCTGCAAACAGGGACACTTCTGAGTCTAACCCTTCCTTCATGTCGTTCACATATATCAAAAATAGCACTGGTCCTAGGACCGACCCCTGTGGGACCCCGCTCGTCACAGGTGCCCACTGTGATACATCATTACGTACCATGACTTGTTGTTGCCTCCCTGTCAGGTATTCTCTGATCCATTGCAGTGCCCTTCCTGTTATATGCGCCTGATGCTCTAGCTTCAGCACTAATCTCTTGTGAGGAACTGTGTCAAAGGCCTTCTTGCAGTCCAAGAAGATGCAATCAACCCACCCCTCTCTCTCGTGTCTTACTTCTGTTATTTTATCATAAAACTCCAGAAGGTTTGTGACACAGGATTTGCCTTCCATGAATCCGTGCTGGTTGGCATTTATACTCTTGTTCCGTTCCAGGTGCTCCACCACTCTCCTCCTGATAATCTTCTCCCTAATTTTGCATACTATACACGTCAATGACACAGGTCTATAGTTTAGTGCAAATCGCCCATTACCAGTAACTTTGCTCTGCTCTGCTCTGTGTGTGTGTGTGTGTGTGTGTGTGTGTGTGTGTGTGTGTGTGTGTGTGTGTGTGTGTGTGTTCGAAAATCAATCTAACGAAGAAAATATATTCATATCATTGCCTGATATATCAGGGAGACACCAAACGTAGCTGGAGCTGCTACATATCACGACTACAATTTGAGTCCCCGTCCATGGTCCTGTATATTTACTGACAGTCGTTTATTGCAGGTTTTACTCTGTCAGTTTGTGCGGGGCACAGTGACTACCTTTATCAAGCTTTATCTGAACAATTACCTGCTTCTGTCTACCTCGCCCAGGTAGGCAGCAGACACACCCATCGAGTCCCGAGGGTCACCCACTATCCTTGTTTCATTTCTTCGGCTCAAGACCACCTTCTTCCCCCATCCATCACGCACCATTCCCCACTCCAATTCCTAGGATCAAGACAACCCACCAATCAGTCAGCCCATTCACGGATCACTCCATCCTTTCATTATTTCCTCAGATCAAGATCACATAACACCCTCACTTCTGAAGACCACCCACAATCCCTGTTCCACTTTCTCGAATCAAGACCACCTAACCCCCCCAGAGCACCCAAAAGCCTCACCCACTCCATTTCCTACGAACAAGGTCCTCATCTGCGCCCTTGCTAACCCTCACCCCACTCCACCCAAAGATCACCTCCCTTTCCTATGCTCAATTCTCTTGAATCGAAAGCACCTATCATCCACCCATACTTATCCACCAACCTCATCCAAGAGCACCATCTTAATAATAATAATAATAATAATAATAATAATAATAATAATAATAATAATAATCTTCATTTCTACAAGTACATGTACAAGGTATACAGGCCTAACTGACATCAATGACATACCACTATGTAGAAAGCCCCTTGTTATGCAGAGCATTTCGGGCAAATTCGGTCAGTTTTATCCCAGGATGCGACCCACACCAGTCGACTAACACCCAGGTGCCTATTTTACTGACACGTGAACATGGACGGCAGGTGTTTTAATAAAATACGTCTTAATGTTTCCACCCATACCGAGGATCAATCCCCGGACCTTAGTGTGTGAGCTGAATGCGGTAGCAATCGAGCTACGGGACAAACCTTCCATGCTCATGTTTTCCTTCTCACCCAGCATCCACCCCTTGACCTCTCGGTTTAAGATCATCCATTCCCCATCCCCACCCTCACCCTCCCACCCTCTAACCTCACCTTCCTGCCTACCCACCACCCTCAGTGCCCCTGGTGGCTTCCCTGGCTTAGACTCAGAGAAAAGACCAATAATAATGATATCTTTATTTAATACAAGTACATGTACAAGGTATACAGGCCTAGCTGACATCAATGACATACTACTGTATAGAAAGCCGCTTGTTATGCTGAGCATTTCGGGCAAATTAGGACAGTTTTGTCCCAGGATGCGACCCACACCAATCAATTGACACTCAGGTACACATTTTACTGATGGGTGAACATGGACAACCGGTGTAAGGAAACACGTCCAATGTTTCCATGCCTTTGCCGGGAGTCGAACCCGGACCCTCACCATATGAAGCGAAAGGTTTTGCCACCTGGCGAAAATCCGCGAGAGGTTTTGCCACCAACACGCCATACGTGTCATTATGTGTTATTCATTAGCAGTAAGCCGAGAACAAAAGGTATTTTCAGCGTTAGAATGTGAAAGACGTTAGACATAGTAAAAAATATTACATTGTAAAAGAAACCCCACTGTGTTCCACAAGGCACAGTACTCACTCCCATTCTATTCCTCATCCTCATATCTGACATAGACAGAGATGTACGCCATAGCTCCGTGTCTTCCTTTGCGGATGACACCCGGATTGCCATGACAGTGACCTCCTCGCAAGACTTCAAGCGGACATCAACCAAATCTTCAAATGGGCCACTGAAAACAATATGAAGTTAAACGAGGAGAAATTTCAACTACTCATATATGGGAAACTTGAAGAAATTAAAAATGTATCAGGGTATACGACAAATTCTAACCGTACAATAGAGCGGATCTGGGAGTGACAATGTCAAAGAATCTCGCCTTCAAAACCACAACAATGTATCTACCTCATCCGCTAGGAAAATGATAGGATGGATAATGAGAACCTTCAAAACTAGGGATGCCAAGCCCATGATGATTCTCTTCAAATCGCTTGTGCTCTCTAGGCTGGAATACTGCTGTACACTAACGGTCCTCTTCAAGGCTGGCGACACTGCAGACCTGGAGAGTGTACAAAGAACTTTCACGGCACACATAAGTACGAAAAGGCACATAAATTACTGGGAACGGTTGAAGGTCCTTGATCTGTATTTCCTGGAACGCAGGCGAAAGAGATACATGATAATATACACGTGGAAGGTCCTGGAGGGATTGGTACCAAACCTGCACACGAAAATCACTCCCTATGAAAGCAAAAGACTCTGCAGGAGATGCAACATTCCCCCGATGGAAAGCAGGGGCGCCACGAGTACACTGAGAGACAACACAATAAGTGTCCTGGGCCCAAGACTATTCAACTGTCTCCCAGCATGCATAAGGGGGGATTACCAATAGACCCCTCGTTGTCTTCAAGAAGGCACTGGACAGGCACTTAAAGTCAGTACCTGACCAACCGGGCTGTGGTTCGTACGTCAGCTTACGTGCGGCCAGCAGTAACAGCCTAGTTGATCAGACCCTGATCCACCATGAGGCCTGGTCTCAGACCGGGCCGCGGGGGCGTTAACCCCCGAAACCCTCTCCAGGTAAACGTTTTACATTTTTTTTGCCCAGATGCAATTACGAAGGTAAGCATGAGAAGCATAGATTATATTAGAACAGAGATCAAAACATTGGTGTTTCCCCTTCTCCTTGTATTGTGATGATATCCTCATATGTTTCTTTTAAGCGACGTTTTCCCAATTCTTACGAAATCGCGTTTTGTTTCAAGTTCTCCCTCCAAGAACAAAGATAATCTTAAGGTCTATAATACTTTGGTGTTGGTGTTGTAACACTTTGTTGTTGGTGTTGTAACACTTTGGTGTTGGTGTTGTAACACTTTGGTGTTGGTGTTGTAACACTTTGGTGTTGGTGTTGTAACACTTTGGTGTTGGTGTTGTAACACTTTGGTGTTGGTGTTGTAACACTTTGGTGTTGGTGTTGTATTGGCAATAAAGTTCCGGAGGAAAATGCTTACCTTTTATCTTTGTCGAGATAAGGGACATCCCATGAAATAGATTTCCTGAGAAGCATGGAGAGACAGGTGGAGGAGAGGCCGTCTGAGAGACAGGTGGAGCTAGGTGGAGAAGAGGCGGTTTGAGAGACAGGTGGTGCTAGGTGGAGAAGAGGCGGTTTGAGAGACAGGTGGTGCTAGGTGGAGGAGAGGCGGTCTGAGAGACAGGTGGAGCTAGGTGGAGGAGAGGCGGTCTGAGAGACAGGTGGAGTGAGGTGTAGAAGAGATGGTAGACGTAGGGAGAGCGAGGATGGGGACAGATTTTGGGGAAGGTAAGGATACCCGAGACAGTGAGGATGTACAAAAATCCTCTTGACTTAACACTAAGACCTCAAGCCATCTCCTTCATAACCTTAGATTATCTCTCTCCGTTATTTATTTGCTTCGCTTAGTGAAAAATGTAAGATTACTTCTCAATTCATTACTTTCCTTCTCTTTCCTGACTCAAGATATTTACTTCTTAGATCATCTTCTTTATTTTACCTCCCTTTCTAGAACAAATATATTCTACCCAATACCCGACAAATAAATGGTTTAACTAAATGAAATCGTGAGGGGCACTCTGAGAAAACCAACCTGGACGTGGTTTGATTTTGTGTTATTATTTTCCAATAATTAAAGCTGTGGTTCTTTTTTTGGCTTTATTCTGCATCTTATTATCATTATTAACTTTTTTTTTTACTTCGCCTCGTTATGGAAATAGTGATAATCTAGGAATATTAACTGAGGGAAGCGCAGGAAATCCAGCCTTTGTTACCCTGTTGTTGGTACCGTTTTATTACCCATATATTGTTTGTATGAAATAGAGCAATAATATTGAATGATTTTATTATATATTTACCATGTCTTCACCATTGAGCGAATTAAAGTTATGAAATAAGACTACCTTCTTGACTTACCTTATTTCATATATGTACCAATTTTTTCTCAAGGTCTTAAGATTACCTATATTCTTGGGTTAAGTCTACCATATGGGTGATGGAAGGAGAATTTGGAATAAAAAAAAAAGCGGTATTGAAAGAATTGGGAACACTTCGTGTTAAAGAAATATATGAGTATATCATGAAAAAACTAGGAGGAAAAAAGGTAATGTTTTGATCCCTGTATGATCATCTATTCTTGTCATGTTTACCTTCGTAATTGCTTCAGAAAATAAATTGGTAAAATGTTATCAAAATGTATTATTTTACCATGGATTTTTACCATGTCTCAGGCTGAGAATGCCTTTTGTGTTCGGCTTACTACTGATGAATACCACGTACCTTACTTTTGATATTCCTTTGATGAGTACCTAGAGTTCTTCTGCTACCAGAGCCGGGCCATGTGCTAGGCTCGTCTGGTGCTCGCCTGGTCATCCAAGCTTTTTGCTGCTGGTGTCCTCCTTACCGACATATCCATCACAGCCTGGTTGATCTGCCACCTGGTGAAGCTACTTATCCAGTTTCCTCTTGAAGACTTCTACACTTGTCCCAACAGTGTTTCTGATATCTTCTGGTAAGAGGTTGAATAGTCTGGGGTCACAGACATCGATGCAGAGTTCTCCATTTGGTGTCCACTGCATTCCTGCTTTTCACTGGATTTATTTTACACTTCCTCCCATATCTCTCTCAAGAATGTTGTTATGACAGTATGCAGATTTGAGACAAGGCCCTCAAGTACTTTCCAGGTAAATATTATCATGCAATTCTCTTTCCTCCGCTCCAGTGAATGAACATTTAAGACTTTAAGATATTCCCTGTAATTTAAATGTTTTATGGCCTCTATGCGGGCCGTAAACGACCTCCGTGTCTGTTCCAGGTTTGATATTTATCTTGCCTTGAATGGAGCCATCTACACTGAGCAATATTCAAAATAAGAGAGCACAATCAGTTTGAAAAGTGTCACCACTAGCATTATTTTCCATGTTTTGAAAGTTCTTATTATCCACCCTGTCATCTGACACATGTGGTGTGTAAGTCTTATTTCTGAGTCTTACCCTGGGAACCCATTAGCAACACTAAGGGTGGTGGGTGAGAGAGTGGGTAGGCAGGATGGCGAGGTCACAGGGTGGGTGGTGGGTGAGGGTGAGGATGGGGAATGAGTTATCTTTATCCGAGAAAATGGAATTACAAAACACAAATAATCCACACACAGGAGAGAGGAGCTTACGACGACGTTTCGGTCCGACTTGGACCATTTACAAAGTCATAGTGGGACTGTAAATGGTCCAAGTCGGACCGAAACATCGTCGTAAGCTCCTCTCAAAATAGTTATCTTATGGATCAAGGGGTGGAAAGGAAAACATGCGCGTGTAAGGTGGTGAGTGAGGAGGGTGGGCGGGTGAACGTGGAAGGTGGTTGTTGGTGGGGAGGTTAGTGAGTGGAGAGGGTTGGTAATACCTGGAGAGGGCTTCGGGGGTCAACGCCCCCGCGGCTCGGTCTGAGACCAGGCTATTACTGCTGGCCGCACGCAAACTTACGTATGAACCACAGCCCGGTTGGTCAGGTACTGACTTTAGGTGCCTGTCCAGTGCCTTCTTGAAGACAGCCAGGGGTCTATTGGTAATCCCCCTTATGTATGCTGCGAGGCAGATGTATGCTGGGTGGGTGAACATGGTAGATGTTGGTCTTGGAAGAGGTTGGTGGGTAAAGAAGGGTTACCTGGAGGTTGCCTGGAGGTTATTCCTGGGATCAACGCCCCCGCGGCCCGGTCCATGACCAGGCCTCCCGGTGGATCGGGGCCTGATCAACCAGGCTGTTACTGCTGGCCGCACGCAGTCCAACGTACGAGCCACAGCCCGGCTGATCCGGCACTGACTTTAGGTATCTCTCCAGCTCTCTCTTGAAGGCAGCCAGGGGTTTATTGGCAATTCCCCTAATGATTGATGGGAGGCTGTTGAACAGTTTTGGGCCCTGGACACTTATGGCGTTTTCCCTTAGTGTACCAATGGCGTCCCTACTTTTAATTGGGGGCATTTTGCATCGCCTGCCCAGTCTTTTACTTTCGTAGGGAGTGATTTCTGTGTGCAGATTTGGGACCATTCCTTCCAGGATTTTCCAAGTGTAGATTATGATATATCTCTCCCTCCTGCTTTCCAACGAGTACAAGTCAAGTGCTTCCAAGCGTTCCCAGTAGTTACGGTGCTTGACAGAACTTATACGTGCAGTAAAGGATCTCTGTACACTCTAGATCTGCAGTTTCACCTGCTTTGAATGGAGATGTTAATGTACAGCAGTATTCCAGCCTAGAGAGAACAAGTGATTTGAAAAGGATCATCATTGGCTTGGCATCTCTCGTTTTGAACGTTCTCATTATCCATCCTATCATTTTCTTTGCACTTGCGATCGTGGCACTGTTGTGATCCTTGAAAATGAGATCCTCAGACATTACTACTCCGAGGTCCCTTACATTATTTTTCCGCTCTATTGTATGGCCAGAGTCTGTAGTATACTCTGTTCTAGTTACTATTTTCTCCAGTTTTCCATAACGGAGTAGTTGGAATTTGTCCTCATTGAGCATCATATTGTTTACCGTTGCCCACTGGAAAACTTTGTTTATATCTTCTTGGAGGTTAACCGCGTCCTCAGCAGATGACAGCCTCATGCAGATCCTACTATCATCTGCAAAGGATGATACGGTACTGTTTATCTGGAGTTTATCTGGAGAGAGTTCCGGGGGTCAACGCCCCCGCGGCCCGGTCTGTGACCAGGCCTCCTTAGGTCAGTGTCCCAGGATGCGACCCACACCAGTCGACTAACACCCAGGTACCCATTTTACTGATGGGGAACATAGACAACAGGTGGAAAGAAACACGTCCAATGTTTCTACTCTGGCTGGGAATCGAACCCAGGCCCTCGCCGTGTGAAGCGAGAGCGTTAACCACCAGGCCACCAGGTGTATATCTCTGTCTATGTCTGATATGAGGATGAGGAATAAGAAGTGGGCGAGTACTGTGCCTTGTGGAACAGAGCTCTTCAATATGGCAACCTCCGATTTAACTCTGTTGACCACTACTCTTTGTGTTCGATTTGTTAGGAAGTTGAAGATCCATCTCCCCACTTTCCCAGTTATTCCTTTAGCACGTATTTTATGGGCTATTACGCCATGATCGTATTTGTCAAATGCTTTTGCAAAGTCTGTGTATATTACATCTGCATTCTGATTTTCTTCCAGTGCATCCAAGGCCATATCACAGTGATCCAGTAGTTGTGAAAGGCAGGAGCGACCTGCCCTGAACCCATGTTGCCCTGGATTGTGCAGATTTTGGGAATCCAGGTGATTTGCAATCCTGCTTCTTAGCACTCTTTCAAAGATTTTTATGATGTGGGACGTCAGAGCTATTGGTCTATAGTTCTTAGCTAATGCTTTGCTGCCACCTTTATGGAGTGGGGCTATATTCGTTGTTTTAAGTGACTGTGGAATTTCACCCATGTACTTAGGGCATGCGAGAGGGGTTTCTTGCAGTTCTTAATGAATACAGAGTTCCACGAGTCTGGGCCCGGGGCTGAGTGCATGGGCATGTTGTCAATGGCTTTTTCGAAATCTGTCGGAGTTAGGATAATGTCGGAAATCTGGCATACATTTATGGAGTTTGAGGCTCATTCATGAAGAAATCATTTGGGTCGTCGATCCTCAGACTGATTAGTGGTTCACTAAACACAGAGTCGTACTGGGATTTCAATATTTCACTCATTTCCTTGTTGTCATCTAAGTCCCATCCTGTCTGAGTAAGGGCCCGATACTAGATGTGGTATTTGCCTTGTTTTTGGCATATGAAAAAAAAATATTTTGAATTTCTTTCAATTTCATTAATACCTTTAAGCTCCTCCTGTCTCTCCTGGTTCCTGTAAGAGTCATTTAACTTAAGTTTGATAGTTTCCACTTCCCTGGTCAGCACCTCCTTTCGTGTATCAGATATTCTAACACTCCTGAGGAACTCAGTGACTCTTCGTCGTCTTCTGTAGAGGGAGCGTCTTTCTCTCTCCGGTTTACTCCTGCTCTTCTTCTTTCTTAGGGGAATATGCCTGGAACATGCTTCAGCTGCCAGGAAGTTGATCCTTTAAGGGCACTGGTTTGGATCCATGCTATTTAAGATATCTTCCCAACATGTTTCATTTCGGACATGGTTTTCCTGGTCCCAGTTAATGTTCTTGTTGTTGAAGTTGTATTTTGTGAAGACATCTTCACAGGTACATGCATTCTGCTGATCAGGATTCCTATGCATGTACGTCTGGACTTCGATTAGGTTGTGATCAGAATTAGTTGTTTTTGATATTCTTATGTCTCTTATCAGGTCCTCATTATTTGTGAAGATAAGGTCAAGTATGTTTTCTAGTCTTGTTGGCTCTGCTATCTGCTGGCTTAAGGTGTGTTTTTCGCAGAGGCTTAGTAGCTCATGTGTGTGTGACCTTTCACCTGTGCTGCCTCCGGGGATTGTTTCAGCTATAACATTATTTGCTACATTCTTCCATTTTGTATGCCTTGGGTTGAAATCACCAGCAGTAAGATGTTTGGGGATGGAGCTGGAAGGCTTTCCAGACAGTAATAAATTTTCAGTAGGGTGAGTGTTAGGTGTTCTTGAACCAGGAAAATGGAGCCAGGGGGAGTGTGGGTGGTCTTGGAATGGAATGATGTGAAGACGGGAATGCGTATCTTGTTCCGAGGAAATGGAGTGGTTGAGGCTTGTAGGTGGTCTTTTTCTGAAGAATTGGAGCAGACTACGGTGGGTAGTATTGATCCGAGGAATTGGAGAGAGTGAGTCTGGCGAGTGATCTTGGGGTAGGAGAAGTAGGTGATATTGATCCAATGGGAATGGAGCAAGAATGCTGCAAGGTCTTAAGAGGAAGGTGATCTTGATCCGTGGAAATGGAGCAGGGATGGTTTGTGGGGGTGATCTTGATTCGAAAAATTGGAGTGGAGAGATGTTAGGTGATGGGTAGGGGTGGTAGGTGCTCTTGATCAGAGGAAATTGAGTCGGGTGGAAAAGTCTCTTGCCTACCTGGGCGAGATAATCACTCAGAATATACTCTTCACGAAAAAGATAGTCACTCTGTTGCCCTCTATCCTACCGAGGGGTATGAGACGTTCACTACGTGTCGCAAGATTTGACGAAATAACTTATGGCAAGCCTGGTGTTTTGGGGGTATGAGAGTGACCACCTAGCTATGGCTAGGTGCCCCATATTTATCTGGGATCTAGCTGTATGGCTAAAGTACTTCCTCCGTAAGCCATTTGTGTCGTAAAAGGCTACTAAAGTGCCGGAAGCGAGGGGCTAGTAGCTCTTCTCCTGTATGAATTGTTAAATTTAAAATGAAAATCGTACGTTTTTCTTTTTTAGGTCACTCTCCGTCACAATCCCGGTGCGTTGAAACAAAAAATGTGTGTGTGTGTGTGTGTGTGTGTGTGTGTGTGTGTGTGTGTGTGTGTGTGTGTGTGTGTGTGTGTGTGTGTGTGTGAGTGTACCCTGTTGTGAGATTTTAGGGTTGTATATTTTTACCTTGTTTCATGAGTTGTAAACTTTTCTTTCTATCTTCACTGTTTTCCTTGTTTAATCAATCTGTGCTCTCTCTCTCTCTCTCTCTCTCTCTCTCTCTCTCTCTCTCTCTCTCTCTCTCTCTCTCTCTCTCTCTCTCTCTCTCTCTCTCTCTCTCTCTCTCTCTCTCCAACATACACACTAACGCCACTAACATTCGACGAAACTTACCTACTCGATATTTCTTTCACCAGTCACGGCGACACCGTGATGCAACGCCTTACATCGATGATGATTCGCATCAGCTGTGGTCCTCGGAGGCCGCTGACCTACTGGAGGGGGAGCAGGTCGATGCTCACCTTTTGGAACACCAAGGTGAGTTGATACCCCCATATTAGTAGGTTATCAGTTTGATACCTACCTTCAGGAGATGGAGTGGGCTGATGCCTACCTGCTAGAGATTAAGTAGGATGGTGCCTACCTTCAGGTGCCTCCATACCTGCAGGTACCTCCGTACCTGCAGGTACGGAGGTACTAGCCCGTACGCTAGTAACCGATTAGGTTGAGGCAAACCTACTGGAAGGCGAGTAGGTTGATGTATGTGTGCTAAACCACCAAGGTAAGTTGATGCTCACATACTAATAGACGATTAATTTGATTCCAACATGCTGTTAGGGATTAGGTTGATGCCTTCCTATTCGAGAATGAGTAGGTTGATGGTGGTTGATGTTCTTGGTGCAGCAGGGCTTTATCTAAGGCTTTGTTGTTTATATCAATAAGAAAACTTGGAAAAAAGTGTCGCTTCCTGTGGCACCGCAGTCGTCACATTGCCTAAGTAATGCACGTTCATTCGAGCTAATACAGTTTAACCCCACATCCACTGATTCGGTATCTTCGGTTCCAGTTATCCAAGGTTGACTGTGGCCCAAAAATACCTCTTAATTTTGCATAATAATTGTTCCAAAAAGCAAAAGTATAAAAAGTGGCAGTTCTTCAAAACCTAAGAGAAGCCATAAAGTCCTTCCCTTCAGTGAAAAAATTATTATCGCTGTTTATCATACTTTATCATTTAAACTTTATAATAGGTATGTATAGGATTATATATAGGGTTTGCTACTCTCCACTGTTTCAGTATCCACGGCAGGTCCTTGGAACGTATCCCCCGTGGATACGTATCCCCCGCGGATACGTATCCCCCGCGGATACGTATCCCCCGTGGATACGTATCCCCCGCGGATACGGGGAGTCTACTCTATTTTCATTTCCCATTCATGTAATATTTCATACATTCCATGAGGCCTGTTATTTTTTTATGCTTAATATTTAATATGTAACACTAACAAAAACTAATTTTTATATCTTAATATGTCCATGCAGCCAATTACCTTTTGTCTTGTGTAATTTATGCAAAACCATCATATTAAAAGGTCAGCTTAGAAATAAAGTATCTTGCTGATCTTAAGCACAACTTTCATAATTGTTATGTATTTCCACACATGCGTGTGCTTGTTGCATGAGTAGTGAAGGGTTCGTGAAATGCTGTTTTCTTGAATTTATTTTCGATAAACATTTCTTACGGGACGACGATGCACTACCTAGAAAGAAAAAATGGAAAAAATTTGGAAAAAATGTTTTTTTACCGAAAAATAGGGCATAAATCTGTCAACATGTTGATACAATCAGCTTGTTTCTATCATGTTTCTAAGTATCTTTTTCCAAGAATGTAATTTTTTGTTCTTGCTGTCATCAAGAGGACATGATGCCAATTCGTGTGACTTTTTTTACTTTACTCCAAAAAAATATGATTTTTATGATTGTTTCATTCCAAATACACTACAAGGCATCTTCTCTGTGGACGACATACTAATGTGCAGTGATAGCAGCTCAGTCGCCTGCAGGCTGCCGACAAGGGTGGGGGAGTGCGGTGTGCCATCATTTGGTGCTTCGTGATCGTAGAGTTTTACTGAAAACGTAATGTGTCTATTACTCAGGAATAAGTTATTGACCTTTTTTCCCTGTTTTTTGAAAAACTATTTGTAAGAGTATCATGATTTTTGCACACGTTATTGAGGAATGGTGGTTCTACTCAGTTGTATTGGGGATTTGTAATATTTTTTACCATGTTTTTTATTGATTTTTCCCCCAAAAAATCCTTAAAAAAAATTAAACATTGTTTATTATGCAATCTACTGACATTTCATCAAATGCAAGTTGAATTAGAAATATTTAGACCTTTATCTTTCATCTGATGTCAACTAGAACATTGTGCATCTTACCAATATTGTAAAAATGGTCGAGGTTTATGCCCTATAAAATATGGCACTATTTATTTTTTTCTCTCTATCTTTTAAGGCAAAAAATCACTATAAACGCAGTGTGCAGGTTTTAAATGCTGCCTAAATCAAAGTAAAAAAATAATTGAAGCTGGAACAAAAAAAAAAGTTAAATCATCGTGGCCCCTTAAAGTTTCCAATACCTGTAGAATATTCTGCCTCCATATTTTAGCACAAATAAGCTATGCCAACTTTTATGAGTAGTAATAATTTTAATATCATGCAAGTAATTTCAATCTTTTGTTCTGTTGATTTAAAAAGAAACTTATTTTCCCTATTGTTTTGTGTGTTTTTATCTAATACTTTTATCAAAAAAACGAGGACATTCAAGGGCAAATTATTAATTACGTGCTCAATTGATTTCGGAGCCATTTCGCTGCATATCATTAAGTTTTTATATTGTTTCAGTATTATTATTGTTTTTGTTTAGATGTGGATGTAAAATTGGCTCATTATGAAAGAAAATTTTTACCCTAATTACCCTATTAATATTAGCTAGATGAGTTTCCGGATTTTGAATGTAATCTCTTTGACATGATTATAACATCCTGTTGACGGGCAGAATTACTTTTTAATCAGTGCATTCATTCTTCTAGTATGGCACTCTCTAGTTGTTTCTTCTGTTATGCCTTTCTCTAGTTGTTTCTACTGCTATGCCTTTCTCTAGTTGTTTCTTCTGCTATGCCATTCTCTAGTTGTTTCTTCTGCTATGCCACCCTCTAGTTGTTTCTACTGCTATGCCACCCTCTAGTTGTTTCTTCTGCTATGCCACTCTCTTGCCGTTGTCCTATATCTCTCCCTACTCTCTTCCTCTATATCACTCTCAAGTTGTTTCTTTTACGTTGCCGTCCAGTTGTTGTTCTATTTACTGGATTTGAATACATAAAGTAAACCTGAACTGTGATTTGGACGGCTTTGGCAAATCTAAAAAAAAATTATCGAAGAAATTTAATTATCGGTATTTCCATCTAAGCCCCAGGTAAACAGGTGTATATATTCAAAAATGCTTGGAAACCAATATTCTGTGTTCAATAATTATTGAACCACTATCACTTTAAGTATTTAATGTGAGTCTTCGTCCCTTTCACAGGTTCTGTATAAAGACTTACTGTAATGAGTTGGTCGCGATGCCTACTATGTTAGGGATCTCATCTAAAGGTGTCTTTAATGTTCAGCTCTCGGTAAAATTAAGGAGGACATCAAGGTTTATTAAACCTTTCTTACTGAGTCACAATCAAACCAAACTGCTTGGAGAGTTGTTGTTGAAAGATTGACATCTGATTTACGCTGTTTTAATCATCACCAAGCAGAGAGCCAGATGTCTCATGAACTATCTGCGGAATTTTCGAAAGGACAGGTTGAGGTAACTTCGCCTTAGAGGTAACGCCTAGAAATAACAGCTACAAGACAGTCAAGATCAGCCGGGCTGCCAGGAACTGTAGACAACAAAGAGGACATCTGAAATCGACCCCTTCATGAATTCCAGAAGGTCATTCTAACTTAAGAAGTGAAGCAGACGACAATGGCAATGAATAAAGATCATGTTCTGCACAATATTGGAATTAGTGATCTTGTGGCTAGCCTCTTACCCCTTCTTTTCGGCACAGTTAAGCAGATGTTGCAAAAAAGTAGCAAGTTGTGCCATACCTTGATGGCTGGTGGAGAATTTAGGCTAGTGAAGCAATTGTTTACTTTTTTAAGAACATAAGAAAGAAGGAACACTGCAACAGGCTTACTGACCCATGCGGAGCAGGTCCATGTCCCCCCTCCGCGGATTAGACCAATGGCCCCCCCCGGATTAGCCTAATGACCCACCCAGTCTGGTCACCTCCACTCAAGGATGGAGCACTGCACCAGATCCAGCAGCACAAGCTAGTCAGGTCCAACTCACACCCACTCATGTATTTATCTAACCTATTTTTTAAAACTACACAACGTTTTAGCCTGAATAACTGTACTCGGGAGTCTGTTCCACTCATCCACAACTCTATTACCAAACCAGTGCTTTCCTGTATCCTTCCTGAATCTGAATTTTTCCAACTTGAAACCATTGCCGCGAGTCCTGTCTTGGCTGGAAATTTTCAGCACGCCATTTACATCCCCTTTATTTATTCCTGTTTTCCATTTATACACCTCGATCATATCCCCCTTAATTCTACGCCTTTCGAGAGAGTACAGATTCAGGGCCCTCAGTCTATCCTCATAGGGAAGATTTCTGATACATGGGATCATCTTTGTCATCCTCCTCTGTACGTTTTCCAGAGCATTTATGTCCATTCTGTAAGACGGTGACCAGAACTGAGCAGCATAGTCTAAATGAGGCCTAACCAAGGATATATAGAGTTGAAGAACAACCTGAGGACTTCTATTATTTATACTTCTAGATATGAAGCCAAGAATTCTGTTAGCTTTATTGCGAACAGTAATGCACTGTTGTCTTGGTTTTAGATTACTGCTAACTAGAACTCCTAAATCCTTTTCGCAATCAGTAGTATTAAGATCTACATTATTTAGTTTATATGTGGCATGGTTATTTAACTGTCCAACATTTAGAACTTTGCATTTGTCAATATTAAACTGCATCTGCCACTTCTCCGACCATTGCATCAGTCTATTCAAATCATCCTGGAGTGCTCTAGTGTCCTCATTAGAATGAATTGGACGGCCTATTTTGGTGTCATCAGCAAATTTGCTTATGTCGCTATTTATTCCCTCATCTATGTCGTTTATGTAAATTGTGAACAACAACGGGCCCAACACTGATCTCTGAGGAACACCGGTTGTTACGTGCCCCCATTCTGATTTCTCCCCATTTATGCAAACTCTCTGCTGTCTATTTGTCAGCCATGCCTCTACCCAGGAAAAAATTTCTCCTCCTATTCCGTGTGCCTTCAGTTTCCTCAATAGCCTCTGGTGTGGAACTCTATCGAAAGCTTTACTGAAGTCCATATACACAATATCATATTACCATGATCTACCTCCTCAAACACCTTAGTGAAAAAAGTTTGTAAATTCGTAAGACAGGAACGCCCCTTTGTAAAACCGTGTTGAGATTCATTAATCAACCTGTGCCTGTCAAGATGGCTACGAATTGCTTCTGCAATTATTGATTCCATAAATTTTCCCACGATGGAGGCAAGACTTATTGGTCTATAGTTCGAAGAGGTTTGTGAGGTTTCCCAGCTGCGTGTGGACAGGCTACTTTGGGAACATGTGTGAAGGTCCTGGTACCTGTTGCTTAAGAACATAAGAAGGAACACTGCAGCAGGCCCAGTGGCCCATGCGAGACAGATCCAAGTCACCTACCGGCCTAAGCTATTGACCCAAGGTAGTCAGGTCCAGGCCACATCCACTTAAGAAGGGAGAATCACTGCATCAGACCAATTAGCACAAGCTAGTAAGGTCCAACTCACACTCACTCATGTATTTATCTAACAAATTTTTAAAACTACACAATGTTTTAGCTTCAATGATGGTACTCGAGAGTTTGTTCCACTCATCCACAACTCTATTACTTAACCAGTACTTTCCTATATCCTTCCTGAATCTATTTTTTTTTTTTCCATCTTGAAACCATTGCTGCGAGTTCTATCTTGGCTAGATATTTTTAGCACGTTATTTACATTCTCTTTATTTTTTTCATTTTTTCCATGTATACACCTCAATCATATCCCCCCTATTTCTACGGCTTTCTAGAGAGTGCAGATTCAGGGCCCTCAGTCTATCCTCATAGGAAAGATTTCTGATACATGGGATCAACTTTGTCATTCTACTTTGTACGTTTTCTAGTGCATTTATATCCATTCTGTAATACGGTGACCAGAACTGAGCAGCATAGTCTAAATGAGGCCTAACCAAGGATATATAGAGTTGAAGAACAACCTGAGGACTTCTATTATTTATACTTCTGGATATGAAGCCAAGAATTCTGTTCGCTTTGTTGCGAACACTTAAGCGCTGTTGTCTTGGCTTTAGATTACCGTTAGCAAGAACTCCTAAATAATTTTCACAATCAATAATACTAAGATATACATGCAAAGCTTAGAGCTTTGCATTTGTCTATATTAAACTTCGTCTGCCACTTCTCCGGCCACTGCATCAGTCTATTCAAATCTTCCTGGAGTGCTCTAATGTCCTCGTCAGAATGAATTCGACGGCCTACTTTTGTGTTATTGGCGAACTTTTTTATGTAAAGTAAAAGGACACAAGCGCAACTAATGTGACATTTATTGTGGCAACGTTTCGCTCTCCAGGAGCTTTATCAAGCCATTACAAACAATACATGGACACAGAGGGTATATAAAGGCTCAGAGTGAGGTGTAATACTAGTGAGGTACCATTTCGATGTTCACTAGTGGTAGTAGTAGTAGTAGTAGTAGTAGTGACAAAAGTAATACAATATGGTAGAGCAATTAATTCGTACATGAGTAAAAGGATATAAAAGCTATTACTTGGGTAACATAAAAATAGGTTGGACAAATATAGACTGGAATGAGGCAGCTTGTTTCAGTGTTCACTCTCTGTGCTTTGTGTAGTATAACAGGAGAGACTATGTGATGGCAGGGTTTACTGTTTTCAGGAGGATTCTTGCTAAGACTTCGGAGATGGTGAAGCTGCCGTTGTTTTGTTTAATTGTATTCGAAACAGCGATCAGTGGTGATTCGAGGCACTTGCGTCTGCGGAAATTAGTTTCTTTGATCACTAATTTGGGCGTCTCTGAATTTCATGAGATGATTGGTGGAATTTCGGTGTTGTACACAATCGTTGTTCAAGTTATCGTTCCTACATGCGTAAATGTGTTCATTGAAGCGGGTGTCGAGGTTTCTGGCTGTTTCACCTACGTAAATCTTGTCACAGCCTCCACAGGGTATAGTGTAAACTCCTGCATTGACTGGTTCGTGGTGCTTGGATTTTGTCCTGGTTATATCCTTTATTGAAGTGCTAGAAGCGATGGCGACTCTGGTGTTAGCTTGTGAAAGTACTTTTGAGACGTTCAGTGCAACCTGGCTGTTGGGAAGAATTATAACTTTGCTGGGAGTGGTGTTGATGCGTGGAGAATTTATGATCTGAAGAGCTCTTTTCTTGCAGTCTTTGATGAAAAAAGAAGGAAAATGTAACTCAGTGAATGTTTGGTGAATGTATGTACACTCCTCGTCAAGAAACTCAGGACTACAAATTCGGTATGCTCTTAGGAAAAACCCGATGATGATGCCTCTTTTGGTCTTGGTATCTTGACTGGAATAGAAGTGTGTGAGATCATTTTTATTGGTGGGTTTCCGATAAACTTGAAATCTTAGGTTGTTGTCTACTTTGTGAATGAGGACGTCGAGGAAAGGTAGCTTGTCA
Source organism: Cherax quadricarinatus (assembly GCF_038502225.1). NCBI lineage: Eukaryota > Metazoa > Arthropoda > Malacostraca > Decapoda > Parastacidae > Cherax > Cherax quadricarinatus. The sequence goes on from NC_091298.1 coordinate 31,557,351, forward strand.
TTGGACTCTTCTTCTAGTGTAAACTGGATCGCCGGTTCAACTGCGTTGAGCCTTGCCTGAAGATCCCGTACATCAAAACGTTTTGGAGTTATTACGAGGACATCGTCCACGTAACGTAACCAAGTGACGCTTGAAGGGATGATGTTGGCGAAGTGTTCGGACTCTAGGTGTTCCATGTATAAGTTGGCTAGGACGGCACTTATGGGGGACCCCATTCCCATGCCGTAGGTTTGTTTGTAGAGCTTGTTATTGAAAGAAAAACAGTTGAAATTAACACAGAGTTCAGTTAAGTCAACAAAATCTCCTGGAGGTAGAGGAAGATTAAGGTCCTGATTGACTTTACGTCGTAGAACCTCGATGGCTTTTTTGGTAGGTACTTTTGTGAAGAGGGAAGTCACATCCAAACTGCTTAGTTTCTTGTTACGGATGGAGAGGTTACGGATGCGGTTGAGAAGGTCACCTGAGTGTTAAGATGAGCGGGGCTGATGGTCCCCAGAAGGCAGGAAAGATGTTTGGCAAAAACTCCGGCTAGTTTGTGTGGAGCACTGCCTATTCCTGACGTGATTGGTCTGAGTGGAATATTGTGTTTATGGGTCTTGGGTAAACCATACATGTGTGCTGGTTTAGGGTTGCTTGGTAACAAGTACAGAAGTTTCTTCCCTTCTCTAGTGCGTTTGTCTGGTTTTGTATAGAAAATCTTTGGTGAGCATCTCCCACTGTTGAGTGCTGTTGGGTTCGTATGTAGATTGATCATTCAAAAGGTCCATCATTTTAGTGTTGTAGTCACTGGTGTTGAGGATGACGACTCCACCTCCTTTGTCGGCGGTGGTGACGATAATGTTGGGGTCGTTGGCGAGGTTCTTAAGGGCAATGATGTATCGTCTAGGAAGATTAGAAGAAGAAGGTTCACATAAAGCTGCAGTGAGAAGGCCCTGTATATAACCCTTCTGGAAGTTGCTGTCACTGTGTCTATGGTTCCTGGTAACTAGATTGAGTTGATAGTTAGGTTTGCGTATGTTGGTGGTAAATTTGAGTCCCAGACTCAGTTGACTTAATTGAACTCTGTTAATTTCAACTGTTTTTCTTTCAATAACAAGCTCTACAAACAAACCTACGGCATGGGAATGGGGTCCCCCATAAGTGCCGTCCTAGCCAACTTATACATGGAACACCTAGAGTCCGAACACTTCGCCAACATCATCCCTTCAAGCGTCACTTGGTTACGTTACGTGGACGATGTCCTCGTAATAACTCCAAAACGTTTTGATGTACGGGATCTTCAGGCAAGGCTCAACGCAGTTGAACCGGCGATCCAGTTTACACTAGAAGAAGAGTCCAATGACAAGCTACCTTTCCTCGACGTCCTCATTCACAAAGTAGACAACAACCTAAGATTTCAAGTTTATCGGAAACCCACCAATAAAAATGATCTCACACTTCTATTCCAGTCAAGATACCAAGACCAAAAGAGGCATCATCATCGGGTTTTTCCTAAGAGCATACCGAATTTGTAGTCCTGAGTTTCTTGACGAGGAGTGTACATACATTCACCAAACATTCACTGAGTTACATTTTCCTTCTTTTTTCATCAAAGACTGCAAGAAAAGAGCTCTTCAGATCATAAATTCTCCACGCATCAACACCACTCCCAGCAAAGTTATAATTCTTCCCAACAGCCAGGTTGCACTGAACGTCTCAAAAGTACTTTCACAAGCTAACACCAGAGTCGTCATCGCTTCTAGCACTTCAATAAAGGATATAACCAGGACAAAATCCAAGCACCACGAACCAGTCAATGCAGGAGTTTACACTATACCCTGTGGAGGCTGTGACAAGATTTACGTAGGTGAAACAGCCAGAAACCTCGACACCCGCCTCAATGAACACATTTACGCATGTAGGAACGATAACTTGAACAACGCCTGTGTACAACACCGAAATTCCACCAATCATCTCATGAAATTCAGAGACGCCCAATTAGTGATCAAAGAAACTAATTTCCGCAGACGCAAGTGCCTCGAATCAGCACTGATCGCTGTTTCGAATACAATTAAACAAAACAACGGCAGCTTCACCATCTCCGAAGTCTTAGCAAGAATCCTCCTGAAAACAGTAAACCCTGCCATCACATAGTCTCTCCTGTTATACTACACAAAGCACAGAGAGTGAACACTGAAACAAGCTGCCTCATTCCAGTCTATATTTGTCCAACCTATTTTTATGTTACCCAAGTAATAGCTTTTATATCCTTTTACTCATGTACGAATTAATTGCTCTACCATATTGTATTACTTTTGTCACTACCACTACTACTACTACCACTAGTGAACATCGAAATGGTACCTCACTAGTATTACACCTCACTCTGAGCCTTTATATACCCTCTGTGTCCATGTATTGTCTGTAATGGCTTGATAAAGCTCCTGGAGAGCGAAACGTTGCCACAATAAATGTCACATTAGTTGCACTTGTGTCCTTTTACTTTACATATTGTCGGTAATTCTACCAACTTTATTACGAACTTTTTTATGCCGCTATTTATTCCCTCATCTATGTTGTTTATGTAAATTGTGAACAAGGGGTCCAACACTGACCCCTCTGGAACACCGCTCGTGACGCTCCCCCACTCTGATTTCTTCCCATTTTTGCAAACTTTGTTGCATGTCAACCACGCCTCTATCCAGGAAAAAATTTCTCCTCCTATTTTGTGTGTTTTAGGTTTCTTTATAGTCTCTGATGTGGAACTCAATCAAAAGCCTTACTGAAGTCCATATACACAATATCATATTCATTGAGAATAAGACAGTGGCATATAATACCGACAAGTTGATAAGTATGACACATAAGCAACAGTTAGGTATCTTTCTTACGATATGTTTCGCCTACACAGTAGGCTTTTTCAGTCGAATAGAGAAGAGACTGGCAGAAACAGTAGAGATGTGAAGAAGATGTAATCAGTCCATCACTCTTGAAGTAGTTTTGAAGTAGCCAGTCCCTCAGCCTCGAGAAGAGTTATTCTCCATAGTCTGGAACAGTGTCAAGTTTAAGCAGCATTATGGAGACTAATATACTGTCGGAAGGTGGAATGCAGTTCACTAGTAGAAGAAAGAAGGTAATCGTAATTATTGAGAGAGCAACGTCCCTCTCAAATCTGTTCCTTCTCACTTGAAAAAATTGTCAAAGGTGTTTTCTGTACCAAGATACCGTTCTGTTGCAGTGTCTGACAGAGTGAATATGATAGTGGTATATAATACCGACAAATTGATAAGTAAGACTATGGAGCATAACTCTTCTCCAGGCTGAAGGACTGACCACCTCAAAACTACGTCTTCTGCCAAACTCTTCTGTATTCAACTGAAGAAGCCTACTGTGTATGTGAAACGTTTCGTTGCATATATGTCTTACTTATCATCATATTCATTACCATGATCTACCTCCTCAAATACATTAGTGAAGAAAGTTAATAAATTCGTAAGGCAGGAACGCCCTTTTGTAAAACCGTGCTGAGATTCATTGATCAATTTATGCCTTTCAAGATGGCTACGAATTGCCTCTGCAGTTATTGATTCCATAAATTTTCCCAGGAGGTTAGGCTTATTGGTCTATAGTTTGAAGCAAGGGCCTGTCTACTGTTTTGTAGATAAGTATCACATTTGCCATTTTCCACTTATGTGGCACTATGCCAGTTTATAGTGATATGTTAAAAAGATTAGCCGAAGGTTTCCTAAGTTCTTCTTTACATTCCTTTAAAATCCTTGCATACAGTTCATCAGGGCCTGGGGATTTGTGAGGTTTTAATTTATCTATTTGTCTAAGGACCAAGTCACTTGTGACCCTAATCGTGCATAGTTTATTTTCATCCTGTTCTACATAATTTATTATTTCTGAAATTTTGCTAGTATCTTTCTGTGTAAAAACTGAGAGGAAGTAAGTGTTAAAAATTCTACACATTTTCTTACCACTGTCGGGAGGAATGCTAGAGAGTGGGGTGGGGGAGGCACGAGTAGTCACTGTATACTTAACATACATTGATTACTCAATTTAAATTGTTCACTCTGTTTTAATTACAATAAACACAACCTTATTTATTTCCCTTGCAAATTATAAAAGATGTGGGTGTGTGCACTGTTTAACACTGGATACAAAGTTCCCTCTCCTTCACTTACACCCCACGCCTCTCAACCCTACCCCTGTGGATTGGGGGACGCGACCCTGACTGGTCACTCCCTCATTATTCTCAACACCAAACTGTTTCCCACAGTCTATGCCGCTGATTATTCCCTGAATCGACACGTATTAATCTCTAACTTAAATGGAAGCATAGCGCATGCATGGTACTGGAGGTAGATGTGTTTATGAAAGTTTTTCGAAGTTCGTATATACGATAATCTTCGCCGGCACCCAGGCAGTATAGGTCTTACTCTCCACCACCTTGGCCGTCTTCCTCACAATCACCACTCACCAACCTTCACACAGACTGCAAAATACTTCAACTATTTACGTTGAAACGATGCATTGGAATATCTTCTTGATATACTGGAACCCTCCTAAGGTATTCACACTGAGTCCTGTTCAGTCTCTTTGATCAGGAGTTATCCTTGAAAATCCCATCACAGTGTATCATGGTGATATATATATATATATATATATATATATATATATATATATATATATATATATATATATATATATATATATATATATATATATATATATATATATATATATATATATATATATATATATATATATATATATATATATATGGTGGTGGTGTCGATGAGTCTGGAACCCAATTCTTAAGGAAACATGTGGCATTTTTTCCCCATGATCCCAGGGTCTCTGATCCCACTGGGACAAATTGATACTGTTGGCTTATGTCCCTGTACTTGCTGATCTTGTACTCCTCCCTGTGGTCAGCAGCTCCTCCCTGTCGCCCCACACTGTGATGAATATAGGTGTCAACCAGTGTGAACACACAGGTATAGTCCCATGCTAAGAGCTTGCCATTCTTCCAAGGATAGATGGTGATCCCCTCAGGGTGGTTTGCTGAGTTGTGGGTATTGTTGGCTGCTGGTGATCGGGGCTCCCTCTCGGCTGGGTATCCAGCTGTAGCAAGGGTTCTCTTGATGATGTCGTTGACCTCATTGTGTCTTGCATGCCAGCCCTTGGTTTTGGAACAGTTAAGACCATGTAGACCGTATTGGTCTGCTTGTGCTTTGCCGCAAATACACGTATATTCTGTGTGAATTGGGGCAGCAAGGTGCAGAGCCACTGCAATACGGAGGGTCTTAGGGTCGAGTTGCTTTCCCATTTCCGATGTGGGAACTGTTTGGAGGAAGTCCCCGGATTGAGGTGCGCTCACAGCCTGGAGATAGGCAATCTCCCTATCTGATGTTGCAGCCCTAAGCATGTTGGCAAGCACCTTTTCAGCGATCGGGCCATCTCAGCTTGACTGTGAGCCAGTGCTGCACTAGGGTTTGGTGCTGGAGCAGCAAGAGTCTCCCATTCAGTGATGGCACTGGCATAGCTAGGGTCTTCTATCCCTGTTGAGTCGCTGAGGGTGTCAGGAAGAATTTGTCTTATCAACTCGTTTGATGCTATGGAAGAAGATAGGAAAGCTGGTAGAGCAATCTGGGACGATCTGAGTACTCCTAGCCCTCCAAGCCTGACCGGAAGTGAGGCTTGCAACCACTGTCCATCTTCAAGGGAAAGATTTAATACACTCTCTAGCATGGTCTAAAAGAGAGAGTCATATTCCTTGAGTTTTGGACTGCTGAAGGCTGGGGAGCATCTCAGAAAGTAGATAAGTTTTGGGATTGACTGTCACCTGGTGAGTAGGTAGAAGGCATCGTGTGTGTCAGTATCTTTCATCCTGCTTTCCATCGTCCGGAGGTCTGAGATTTTTTTTTCTAGGATCAGATCGATGGCATTGGACCCAAGAGGAGCACCAAGGAGAGTGCTGTTGGCTGGATCAATGGCTCGTGCTCCTGGTAAAATGGCACTAATATTCTGGATCATCTATTGATTGGTGGAAACTATTTCACATTTGGTGGGGTTTAAAGAAAGGCCCCGGCTTTCTCCCATGTCTTTAATTTTAATGATGTCCTCTAGGAGAGATTCTGTTGTGCCCGCTAGGGTACCATCATCCAGGAACCAGATATTGAGCTCGCTGGAGAGTGCTTCTGTGACTTCCTTGATGACCAATAGAAAGGGGGTGAGAGGGTCCCCCTGTTGCATGCCCTCACATGAGTCAATTTCATGGTCCCCAAACAATAGTTTGGAAGTCACACTAACACGATTCTATGAAGGGATAAAGGGAAGGGAAGTTTCTATAAACTGCTTGGAGAGCAGCATCCCTTCTGACTGAGTTGAAAGCGTTGGCAAAGTCCAATTTGACCAAGGCTTTTTCATCAGACATGTTTTTGATATATACTCGTGCTGCGTGGGCAGCTGCTTCACAGCCCTGTTGAACGCCAAAACCGACCTGAGTTGGTTTCAGCATTGCAGCAGCCTCTTGACTCACCCTTCTTACTGCAGCCTTGGCGACTAGGTGCCGAAGGGTGTTACCCACTGCAATGGGCCTGATTCTGCCATCCTTTTTCCAGAGTGCACACAATGAGGCACCAAAGAAAAGGGGTCTGATGGCCTCTGGGACACTGCCAGCCAGGCACAGGTTGGAAAATTTGGTGAATTCAGACAGCAGCCTCTCTGAAGCCTCACCAAGTGCTGGATTGAGTATTTGTTTTAAGTGTTGAGGCCTTAAACTGGTGAAAACTCCTGCTGAGCCCTGTGGAAATGACATAGCAGCTTTATACACATCAGCATCCTGTAAGGTTAGATGTTCTTCCCCTGCTGCACTGTCAGGGAGGTCAATGTTGGTACTGGGAGCCCTGGGTGGATGTTTGTCCTTCAGAGCTTGCGCCGTGCTTGCATCCTTGGGAGCGATGGTATCCTCACTGGTTATAAGCCTCAGAGCTTCAATAGTGTTACCCTCTTCTATTTTTTTGCTAATTTGGGCTCTGATTTTTGAGGTGTCGGGTGTCCTGTTGTTGGCATTTGCCCGGCGGGTGTTTGTCGCCCTAGGAGGGAGACGGACGAGGTTGTCATCCCTTGGGAATGCATTTATTGCCCTAATAACATGTGTTGCTAGTGACTTGTCCCTCCTTGGTGGGACAGCCAAACAGGCATTGCCAAAAAGCAGCAAGTTGTGCCAGGATCTGTTGTTTGAAGGAGCATCGTTGACTTTCTTCAGAAGGTCAGTGAATTTGCTAGCAGCTTGCGGGCGAGCTGCTTTGGGGATGTGTGTCAGAGTCCTGGTGGATGTTAATTTGATTGCAGATTTAAGGTCCTCTGTAGAGGTGAAGTCACGGTAGCTGTCAGCCCTGTCTTCTGGGGGAGGCTGTTGGTTGTTCTCATTTGGAGCTCTCCTGGAGCCTAGACATCCATTGTGTGCACGGATGTTGCCACTTGTGGGATTGAGTGCACATTCCCTGTGGCACACCCAGCAGATGCCTCGTGAACGACAGCTTTGGCTCTGTCGTGAAGATTCCTGGGAACCCGCGACTACTTGTGACATTGCTGATATCGTGGGAGTGGGAGGGCGCCAGCTGTGGGGTGACGGGTGAAGGACAGCATGGATGCATGGGGGATGAGGGTGGGGGAGTAGCGAGCGGCGGAACTTGTAATTGACTTAAGAAATCGTAATGACACGCGGGTTCAATCCCGGCCGGGGGTATGGTTTATTTGCAATCGTGTCATTACGATTTCTTAAGTCATGTTGACGGCAGTGAAGGGACTTGAACTAGAGTTCGTCACGGCCACGCTAGCTGGAGATTCGTCTGTAAAAACTTGCATTTGTGGTCACAGAGGTGCCTGTGCTAACCTTCCTATGGTGTAGAAATATACCTAGTTGGATGAATCTTATTGTGGCTAGCTGGTCTAGTGGTTAGCGCGACGGGCTGGAGTTTTGAGACTCTATGACCGCGGGTTCAATCCCGGCCGGGGGTATGGTGAACTTGTAATTGGTGGGGCACTAAACGGCAACACCCTTGGTCAGGAAGTCAATGGTCCTAGACTGGGATGAGGGGAGGGGATCAGGGATGGGGGGGAGGGAGTGGCCCTGTGTGTTCGCTCAAGATGCACATCACTGACTAACTTTTGCTAATTGTTGTACACTTAATGATCCATTTAGAAAAAACCCTCGCCATTTGGCACACTAATCACCATGCTCACACTATTAACCGAGGTGTTCTTCTGTTCACCATCCACGACCCCGGTGGGTCACAGATGTAAACAAAGCCTCCTCCTCCACTGCCAGGATCCCCTCACCACCGCTACTCCCCAAATCCCAACATGCACACTTCACTTTCACTGATACAGAAGCAACGGTCTGATTCAGAGGATTGTCACACCTCTGTGATCTCCGGTGGATACTCACGTTGATGTCTGCCGAAACTGGCCCGCGTAAACCATGTTGGTTCTTGGTTTACACACACAATGTATGGAGCACCACACACACTGGGTCCCTCCCTCCACGCCGGCAAGCGTGTGTGTGTTTATATATATATATATATATATATATATATATATATATATATATATATATATATATATATATATATATATATATATATATTGTCTTTCTGTTCTTCATCACTACTACTACAACACCTGCTACTATTGCTACTGCTACTACTACTATTTATTTTCTAACATTCTACTCTCTGTATCTTTTGTCACTATCACTATTGCATTCTTATTGCCATCTCTCTCGCCCTCTTTTTCTTGCATTGCTATATATATATATATATATATATATATATATATATATATATATATATATATATATATATATATATATATATATATATATATATATATATATATATAGCAAACTTACCTATAGAAAACTTACCTAACCTTATTATAACAAGAACAATTTATTTTAGCCTAACCCAACTAAATATATTTTAGATTTGTTTACAATACTTTAATATTAAACAAACACAGTGAAATATATTTTTTTCGTTAGGTTCAGAATGATTTTAGCGAAATTATTGCATACACAAATTTTCGCTTGTCCTATATGGCAAGATGAGCGTTGCTATTTAAGCCAAGATAGCAAATTCTGCCTATTCGGCACGACATATATAAATATATATATATATATATATATATATATATATATATATATATATATATATATATATATATATATATATATATATATATATATATAAAGTACAGTTTACAAATAACGAGCACATTGAAGAGAAACTTATGACGACGTTTCAGTCTGACTTGGGCTATTAGCAAGTCATTCACAAGAACGAAAGGAGGGAAGCCTGTATGTTTATAAGATGCTGGGGAACGGGAGGGATAGAACGAAAAGAGTAGTAATAGTAGTAGTAATGGAAGTGGTGGTGATATTAGTACTAGTAGTAGTAGCAGTAGTAGTAGTCGAAGTAGTGCAACAGTGGTAGAGGTGGTAATAAGAAGGTAGTGGTGGTAGTGAAAAAAGCACCAGAGACTAGAACGCTGGCGAAGAAATAGTAGTACATGAATGGTATACAATACCGACAAGATGAAAATGAGACACATGCAACATCTGGGTATCTTTAATGTACACGTTTCACCAACCAGTGGCTTTATCAATACAAATTCAAGGGCATAATTTGAAGACAGTCGAACTATATACAAAAGATGAGGTAATCAGTCCCTCAGCCTTGAAGTTGGTGTGAAGAGCACTGTAGTCGTGAAGAATCGGGAGCACAGGCATAATCGGTATAATCGCCCTGCCCGGGCCTTTTCCAAGAGGTGGCCCGGCCTTGGTTCCTTTTCGTGGGAGTGTCTCAGATCGGTGTCTGCCATGGGAGGAGGAACCTGCAGTCTACCTGGAGGTTATTCCGGGGATCAACGCCCCCGCGGCCCGGTCCACGACCAGACCTCCCGGTGGATCAGGGCCTGATCAACCAGGCTGTTACTGCTGACCTCACGCAGTCCAGCGTACGAACTACAGCCCGGCTGATCCGGCACCGACTTTAGGTATCTGTCCAGCTCTCTCTTGAAGGCAGCTAGGGTTTTATTGGTAATTTCCCTTATGCTTAGCGGGATGCTGTTGGGCCTCGAACACTTGTGGCGTTTTCTCTTAGTGTACCAATGGCGCCCCTACTTTTAATTGGGGGTATTTTGCATCGCCTGCCCAGTCTTTTACTTTCGTAGGGAGTGATTTCTGTGTGCATATTCGGGACCATTCCTTCTAGGATTTTCCAAGTGTAGATTATGATATATCTCTCTCTCCCGATTTCCAACGAGAACAAGTCAAGTGCTTCCAAGCGTTCCCAGTAGTTAAGGTGCTTGACAGAACTTTTACGTGCAGTAAAGGTTCTCTGTACATTCTCTAGATCTGCATTTTCACCTGCTTTGAACGGAGATCTTAATGTACAGCAGTATTCCAGCCTAGAGAGAACTAGTGATTTGAAAAGGATCATCACTGGCTTAGCATCTCTCGTTTTGAACGTTCTCATTATCCATCCTTTCATTTTCTTTGCACTTGTGATCGTGGCACTGTTGTGATCCTTGAAAGTGAGATCTTCAGACATTACTACTCCCAGGTCCCTTACATTATTTTTTCCCTCTATTGTATGGCCAGAGTTTGTAGTATACTCTGTTCTAGTTATTATCCCCTCCAGTTTTCCATAACGTAGTAGTTAGAATTTGTCCTCATTGAACATCATATTGTTTTCCGTTGCCCACTGGAAAACTTTGTTTATATCTTCTTGGAGCTTAACCGTGTCCTCAATAGATGACAGCCTCATGCAGATCGTAGTATCATCTGCAAAGGATGATACGGTGCTGAGGGTTACATCTCTGTCTATGTCTGATATGAGGATGAGGAACAGGATGGGGGTGAGTACAGTGCCTTGTGGAACAGAGCTCTTCACTATGGCAGCCTTCGATTTAACTCTGTTGACTACTACTCTTTGTGTTCGATTGGTTAGGAAGTTGAAGATCCATCTCCCCACTTTGCCTGTTATTCCTTAGCACGTATTTTGTGCGCTATTATGCCATGATCGCACTTGTCAAACGCTTTTGCAAAGTCTGTGTATATAACATCTGCATTCTGATTTTCTTCCAGTGCATCCAAGGCCATATGATAATGATCCAGTGGTTGTGAGAGGCAGGAACGACCTGCCCTGAACCCATGTTGCCCTGGATTGTGCAGTTTTTGGGAATCCAAGTGGTTTGCAATCCTGCTTCTTAGCACTCTTTCAAAGATTTTTATGATGTGGGACATTAGAGCTATTGGTATATAGTTCTTAGCTAATTCTTTGCTGCCACCTTTATGGAGTGGGGCTATATCGGTTGAACTCTGTCCAACACAGAGTTCCACGAGTCTGGGCCTGGGACTGTGTGCATGAGCATGTTGTCAATGGCTTTTTCAAAGTGTATCAGAGTTAGGATAATGTCGGAAATTTGGCATACATTTATGGAGTTTTGAGGCTCATTCATGAAGAAATCATTTGGGTCGTCGATCCTCTGACTGATTAGTGGCTCACTAAACACAGAGTCGTGCTGCGATTTCAGTATTTCACTCATTTCCTTGTTGTCATCTGTGTAAGTCCCATCCTGTCTGACTAAGGGCCCGTTACTAGATGTGGTATTTGCCTTGTTTTTGGCATATGAAAAGAAATATTTCGAATTTCTTTCAGTTTCACTAATAACTTTAAGCTCCTCCTGACATGTTGTACATGAATGGTATACAGTACCGAGAAGATGAAAATTAGACACATGCAAAATCTGGGTATCTTTAATGTAGATGTTTCGCCATCCAGTGGCTTT